>NC_073695.1:39686043-39986043 GCF_029784165.1 Wyeomyia smithii | reverse complement strand
GGTGGGTCGCCTTATACAGGAGAATGTTGATTTTGACGCTTTTTGGCAGCGGTTGCAGATTTCTCCGGTCACGCGAAATTCGAAGCCACTTTCGGTGGTTTTCTTTTCGACTGAATTTTTTTTACCGTGAGTGCATTTACTTATGGTTAATATTGGAAACATGTTTATTGGAAGCGGAACTTGAAAATGGTGTGGTTTACTTACGGTTTTTTTACGAGAAAATAAAAAGCTGCTTTCATTTTGCTCCTTGCCTTTCTTGGTACCTTAAAACACGGGTGGTGAAAAAGAGCGAGAATTTCGTTTGACTTTTACATCGTTTTCTGCTTGTGATACTTCCAAGGTCGGTCGTAAACTGAAACAATCATTACAAGAGAGGAAAAAAATTATAACTCTTATCAAGGCAACAGTCTTCATGCGAATGAGCATATAATAGCCTTCAGTCTTAATTAAATTCTTGCAAGTGCAAAGTGCTATTCTAGAGTAATTTTTCAACACTTTTTTCCCAAAGAGTATATCAAGAGTATATCACCACTATTCTGAACAAATTCAATGAGCATAAAAGAGAGGTGAGAAGGATTGTACATTTTTGTAATATAAGTAAATGCTTCAAATGTAAACAACTAGACAAACTCAATGGTAAACCCAAATAGCCACGTCACTATTTGGCATCAGCTCTGTGCAAAGAGGCGTGTGCAAGTGTTAGTAAGTTTCCTCCTCACCTTTCTTTTATGCTCATTGGGTTAATTCACGTATGTGTACATCTTAAAAATCGACACTTTCTTATTTTCAACACAATAATATTTCAATTTTGACTTTCATAATCATAATCTGTTGTAGTCCATCCTAATTGATCGAACGTTTAATTTTTAGTTTATTTCATCCTGCTTCAGTTTATGTCACCGCACCAGAGTCAATTCCACTCTAATTTTTTCATGTAAGAATTTCATTACTCATTCTTTAATATAATTCATCCTACTTCGATATGCTCTTCTGTAACACTTATCTTTAATATTAATACTAATCTGTTATATTTTGATATATTCCATCAGATTACTCAAAATAGATGCTAGCATGATGAAGGCTCTAAAGAAATCCCTTTATTCTTCATCACACTTTTTCCTATTCTACTGTATTTCATCACATTTAAAGCTACTCTATTGTAGATCAATTTCACGTCAAATGTTAATCGATAATCTCAAGTCTGTTTTTTTTTAAGAAAACCTTTTTTTATATTTCACAATCTCGTAAAATTTTAAAATAGAACAAGTGAACCAATTCATATCAGTAAATAAGAATGATATTAAGTAATCCAGGTAAAGTACATAATCATTTCGAGATGAATTCAATGTTCGCCCAGAGTTAAACTGATGAATTCTCTACGAAATATTTCCAAACTGATTTTTAGAATTTTTTAGGTTCTGCTAGTTTTTGTTTTTTAACTGTTGATTAGGGTGGGGAAAAATGATCGATTTTCCAGAACCAAGTTTTTTTGGTTCCTTTTGGGATCCCGAACAACCCCAAACTTACCTGAAGTCGATTGGTCTTGTCTTCGCTTGGCGCATTGCATTTCAAATTTGTATGAAAATTTATATGGGAAAACCAACTTTTTTACATTTACCTGTCTAGAGAGCTCAATAATGCTCTAATAATGCACTACATTATGTTCAAATATAGTATTTTAGATGCCTAACAACTTTTCAGAAGACACTGAAGAGCTAGAATGTCACTACAAAGAGCTATAGCTGGTCAAAGTTGGGTATGTCGATTCATATGCAGAAAATCTTGTTTTCTGCCAACATTACCAATGTACCGACGTCAGTAGGATTCCCATCAGAAGTAACCTGTCGTAACAAGTTTATACACTCAGCTGGACCAAGCAAACAAGTTTAGGTCAATATTCTCGGCGTAGGTAGAATCTACAACGTGTTTCAGAGATTACTTCTGATGGAAATCTGACTGACGCCGGTACACTGGCAGTGTTGGCAGAAAACATGATTTGCAACATAAATTTCGACATACTCAACTTTGAACAGCTTTAGTATTTTTTTGGCTCACCCTAGCTCTTTAGTGTCTTCGGCCAAGTTGTTAGGCATCAAAAACCTACCGTTTGAGCAATTTTGAGCTCTTTAGAATGGAAAATGCAAAAAAGTTGGTTTTTCCATACAAATCTCCATATAAATTTAAAATGCAATGCGCCAAACGGAGACAAAACCAATCGACTTGCAATAAATTCAGGTTTGTTTGGGGCCCCAAACAGAACAAAAAAAAACTTGGTTCTGGCTTTCTGCTATCAAATTTCGATTTTTCCATATAACGATTCCCCACCCTACTGTTGAATCACACGTAAGATATTGCCGAATCCTCACTCCCACTTTTCGCAAGAATTCATGAGAAATTTTGATACACCCCAGCTCCCTCTAAGCCTTTACGTAAATTGTGAACGACTTCAAACTTTAAATTGTCTACTTAGACTTTCCGGTGTGGATATTTCCAGACGCCATTTTAATTTCTTAATGAGTGAGTTCCGGTTTTTGGGAAACAGCCTGAAAATTATGAAATATTATCCAATATGAGTATTTTCGGAACCGGAAATAAACTCCAGACGTCATCCCGGAATCCAAGGTGGAGACTCCTTGTTTTTTAAAAACAACCAAAAATCACCAATACTATTCATTGCGAGTATTACCGGAACCATGATTAACAACCAAGAGCTGCATGTGTTAGAGAGATTCCACTCGCTGCATTTGTATTGATGCAACGATTCGGTTCATTTCCCAGAGTTCCAGACTCAAATGTCTAACTAGAAATACCATTGTTTCGTTCCCCACTGTTTATTTGCAAATGAAAAGAAGTAGTATCATAGCAGGAATTATAGAGGGTCCAGGGGCGGCATGGCCCCGAGCCTCCACGTTTTGAGGGTCCTCACAAAAGTTCATCTCTCAAGATTCATGACTGAAAAGAAATAAAATAAGAATCCAAAACAGTTCGTGCACTTTAAAATAACTGGAAATTAAATAAACTAACACAAACCCTTTTGTCCTTTCCCTTAATTAAAATTTTTGTATAACATATTCCTATATTGAAATACCGACAACTAAAAAGTAGGCTAACGTACTTGGCAGGGATGGTATTCTACCTGATTTTTCGGGACTCGTAAGTAATCTACGTAGAAAACTGTATTCAACGTTTTCTACGGTAGAAAACCATTTGCAAGTAGCAAACTCTCAAACACTCGAAAATTCACAGTATGAGTCATAAAATGCCATTCGCTGCGCTGTTTAGGTGTATTTGAGTAACGGGAGAATTAGTATAACAAAAAAAAAGAAGCACGAAAAAGCAAGAAAGTGTTTCTCCGGACTATTTTGTAATAATGGCGAAACAAGCAATGATAAACTCAAAAAAGCAAACGAAGTTTTCACTCAATAATTTCAATCGTAATTCACGGTTCAACAACAGATTTGCTGTCATCCAAAAATGCTAATGAAAGCAAAATCGCATGATATACGTCACATACAAAATCAGTGCAACAGCAAAGGCGCATCTAAGGCCTGATTTCTACAGAACTATGCTATCGCTGGCAAATCCCATATATTTAGAGCGTACCCAACATCTCAATGGTTCAATTTCATACAACTTTTAACGGTTGCAGGAAGAATTTTTTACACCCTCGGAAAAAATAACTCTATAATAAGTAAGATTTGACGCATTTCGTAAAAAGTGGAACAACTCATAAACTGAGTAACTCCGTAAATACGCATAATTGAGAAACAAGGCGTTTTTGAAAACTGAGTGAGTGTTACTCACTTTTTGGGGACAGTATTACTCAGTTTTGAGTTAAGTAATTACTCATTTTTTGGGTTCTGAATTGCTACTTAATTTAATTTACAAATTTAAATAAAGTTCCGAAGATAAAATTAAACATACATTGGTTTGTTGTTTGTACTGGCTAGAAAGCCCTAGAATGTTTTGCAAATGAAAATGAAACACATCAAAAACAAATTCAATCGATGGAGATTAAAAGCAACGATTTTAAAAGGCAAATTAGTTCTCAATTCACACAAAATAATCATCACAATTAAAAATAAATAATATTTTTAAACTTAAATTTCGTTTTTTTATCATGTAATTCACCACTAAAAAACACCTTGCAGGTTTTCGTTGAATACTCATAGAATACTCGTTTTTGGTTAGGTATTCTACCAGAGGTATTCTACGTAGAAAACTTGTCGAAAACTACATGAGGTTTTCTACATGACATCCGTGGTACTTGGCCTCCGGGCCCTCGTAATCCCTAATCCGGTCCTGAGTAGAACCGTGTGGCTGGAGATGCGATTATGATTTTTTAGACATGCACAGGTTTTGTATCATCAAAGAAGTCTAAGTGAGTTTCCATAAAGCAATGAGTGTGTTCTCAACATGGCTTGCATTGTAAGAAATCAAATGGTTGTGTTATTCTCAAACGCAGATTTTAGGACTCATATGAAACCTTTGAAACCATCAGCGGATAAAAAAAAATCATGACGGATAAAAAAATATACATGGCAGCTCTTGTCATATTTTTTCTCTACTCCGTACGTAACGACGAACAAATTCACACACGCATATCGGATGAATGAGAGATGGAAGAAACTAGTAACAATGGCAAAATATGTTTCTACTTTTTATGTAACAAAAATGTTGCAAAAGGAAGAATTTTTCGTAATTGCTTTCAATGGAACAAACAAAAAATCTGTGTGTAATTTCCAGTTTCTGGAATATAACCTAAAACTGTCAAATGTGATACAAAGTGGATATTTCTGAAATTGGGATGATGTTCTGAAATCGGTAATCCAACTTCAGGAATATCTATGGCGGCATCCATAAATTACGTAACGCTCATAGGGGGTAGGGCTGGTACCCTTGAACGTTTCGATTTGTTACATTGGGAAGGGGGAGGTAAGAGCAGCGTTACGTAACAAAAAATCTCTGGAGAGATTCCCCAAAAAGAAGTATTTTTTAGGTAAATTCTTATACAGCGTTACATAATTTTTATAGAGTGTTTGGTGTTAGCGTTACGTTTCGTTACATATCGGAGGTGGGGGTCCAAAAATAGGTTTTTTTGTGTTACGTAATTTGTGTATGTCGCCTAACTCTAGACAGTGACTTGAGGTTTCTGGTAATGGGCAAATACAAACCTTTATGAACATTTCCGGAGCTGGGAATTAACTCCAAACGCCAATTTTAAATCAAAAAATGTTGACCTCTGGTTCCTGAAAAAACCTGCAGTAGCCCAATACCATTTAATTGGCTATTAGAAGCAAAGAGATAATGTTCAGAGGCCGGGAATCAACTCTAGATGTTTTGAAATAAACTTCCGAGGTTCTAAATGGTCAAATTCCACCCAGTTTCAATATTTCCAGAACCGGAATAATGCTCAGAAGCTGATAATCAGCCCCAAATGCTATTTCGTAATCAGAGATGATGAGCTAAGCTTTCTTGAAAACAACCTAATATGGTTAAAGCCAAACAAAACAATATTTCAATTCTAGAAATATTCATATGGGGAGCCATATGGATATTTCTAGAATTGCAATATTGTTTAGAAGCAGCGTTGCAAAGCGAGCGAGAAGCAAAACCTTTCTCCTCCTCTCTGTTTGAAAACGAGACATATGCTACGCTTTAGTCTTTTGCACAGACGCTTTCGAGATACTCTTTTTTCTTCATGCATTTCCTTGAGTAGCAGCAAACGCGCACCGACACGCAAAAAAACTTGTGTATTGCTACTCAGCGACTGTGAAAAAGTACGCGAGTTTCTGCTTGCGAGTAGGAGTACTCGACTAAAATCGCTCGACTACAAGTAGTGCTTGAAAAAATGTGCTCGAAAACGAAAATGCTTTCTTCATCTACCCGGTTTTGCTTCGTGCACCGTCAGCCGAACGTAGGGAAAGAATCTGTAAAGTATCGCATACTGAAACGTGTAGGGTATCGAACTGCTTTATTAAGTTTCCTATTGCAGTCTGATGCAAAACTAGCCGAAGCAAACCGCTATCGCAATAGTCCGTTACCCTATTTGAAATATTTTTTTTGTCCCTCCGCAACTATCGTAGTGCATCTTGAAATAATTGTACTCGGCTGGTCGTGCTCGCGAGACGAGGACCACACGCGAGTAAAAGAGTAGGCGCGCGTGTGTGCATATGATCTCGGGAGCGAATGCGAGCAAGGAAGACAGCGAGAAAGAACGAGAAATAGCATGAATGAAGATTTTTACAGTGTGTGATATCGGCAGCTACGAGAACTTCACTTGAGTCGTTGCATGCTGTTTATGAGTGAGACTGCGCAACACTGCAAGAATCCGGCCCTAGAAGTAAAAATGAAATTCAAGATGGCGACTTCCGTTTTCTGGAAAATGATCCAAAAGGGTCATTGGGATGATATACAGAAGACAGAAATTTCCTTCAGGTTATGTTGAAATACAAGAAGGCGACCTTTCGGCCTCAAGAAACATTCTAAACTGATCGAAGATGGGTGTTTGCGGAACCGGGAATCTTCCCGGAGGTCAGAGTTCGACCACGGACGTAAGTTTTTTATTCCAAAATGACAACTTCTGGTTTCTGTGAAAAAGCTTACGCTACCTTCATAAAAAATTATTTTCAATAGTCATTTCTTCCATGCTCAGCAAAATGTGCATGAACTTTAGCTATTTTTCTACTGTAAACAAAAAACTCATGACGAATGCAGGCTGCCATTGAAATAGTTTTTACAGTATGACAGCGCTTGGTTTCACGTTCCCAGGAAAACCTGGTTAAACATATGTACTTGAATACGCTAACATGGGATGTCACACCCCTTTCGATTTCTTTCGCAAAATCAATATATTTTTCACTGTACTTTGAAAGCTTGATTCGTTCATAAGACGATTTTATAAAATTGCTTTTTTATGGATCTGCTAGTAAAATGGAGAAATTTGCAAAATGAGAGAACATATTTGCATATCTAATACTATTGAGAAGTGGATTTTTCGAAAAAATCAATTTTAAAATCAATTTTAAAAACGCCTAAAAACATATAACATAAAGCAAACTAACTCACATAAGAAAAAATAGTACAAGATACATTCATAAACATAGGTGTGTCTCGTGAAAATAAGCTCATAGAGCCAATTTTCTGTAAAGATTTGCAACATTTGTAGCTAACGTCTCGTGATCGGCATGGGAGCATGCTTTACTCGCCACGTAGGGTAAATTATTTTACACTGGCCCCCTCTCCTATAGTGGACAGCTCGTCAGATTATTTCAATTTATAGAAGCTTTCTGTGATTTTGATGTAGATTGGCTGGATAGGATGTTTCCTGAAAGAAGTTTTTCTGAAAACTCCTCGAGTTTTTGCATAAATTGATCATTGCATTCAGTGAGTCATCTGCAAATTCAAGTAGATTTGTGGATGTTTAAAAAACCGTGTTGTTCGTCTGTTATTCGATTTTTGATTTGAAGAAAAATGTTCCCATTAACAAGTGTCTCAAAAAGTTTGGGAATGCAAGAAATAATAGCGATTCCACGATAACTACAAATTTTGGCCCACATTTGAAAATAGCTTTTCCATATTTTTTGGAAGTTTTTATAAACGATAAAGGAATTCTGTTAGCTCTAGGACCTTTTAAGGAGTGTAGATTTTTGTGGGCTCTGTTGAAGATTTTATATCTGAATGTGGTTGATATTCCTTGTATATTCTGGATAAATGTAAAATAATGGCGGTAGCTAGGAGAATGTTTGCAAAAAAAAATTTTTTTTTCTGAAGTCTCACCAACATGTTCCTCAAGCTACATTGTTGATGTTCAATGCTGTTGTGTTCATTACAAGTTTTACGGGTTTTTGTTTGCAAGTAATCGAATTTTCAAATTGTCTGTTCAATCAGGCTGGATATTCAGTATATAATCATTTTTTCTTTAATGGAATCTCTTGAGAGATGATATTGGACAAAATTTCATAGAAGACGCCTACAGAGTATTTGACATTTTCATAATTTTTATTGCCACCGAACACAGTTTAATTTGTTGTTAAATCACGTAGTTAGCAAATTTGTATGCAAAAGCTTCTTCATGTTCGCAGGCGTTGAGTTATTGATATTCATGCATGAATAGAGAATACTCAATTGTGTGGTGAACAGTACACAGAGGCGGACACGTGTGTTTCACTTGTTATGTGTAAATTCACCCAAATATGCTCAAATCTACTAAGTTTAGATGAAGCAACAAAAATTTACAGAAGCTGCTATGACGACCACACCGCCCGACTTATTTTCGGAAAATTAGACAATGTCCATAAATTGAAAAAAAAAATGAAGAACTGTGCTGCCGCTCATGGCAAGTCCGTTCCAATTGCATTTTTGTCAATTTTGAGTTTATTTATGGAATCAATTCCTTTTTATATCTACTTTCGATAAAACAAATATTTTTGAATACTTCGTTCTGAGGAACTATGAAAAAATAGCAAGTCGGTTTGTCCCATAGCAAAAGTGATCGCAAGTCGGTCCCATTGCAAAAATCTTCGCAATTTAACCCCACAGCCCATAATAATTATGAAAATTGTGATATTTACCACAACTTATAGTCTTTAGGTTTAGAATTGGATGTACCAAGTGATATTCGATAGGAGGTTTGCTTGAATTTTACGCGTTCTACATAGTGTGGCTCTAACTGATAGTACAATGTTTTCTTCAAGACAAAGTTTCCACCAGTAGGTAGCTTCTTTCAGCTGTTGTTTGTTGACAGTGAACGCTTCAGGTGTGTCACTGTATTGTTAGTTAGAGCATTCTTTAGTAAATACTACATTTCGTATTTTATCCGTATTTTATGTAAAGACGTGGGCAAGAATCGTTCAATTATTGTCGTGAATTTCGTTTTGAAGAATTTGTCAGTCATATCAAATACTTCGATACGCTACTCAGCTGTTTTTTAACGGAGCAAACATTTTCCTAAGCTATAGGTGTTCTTTCATATTTGCTTCCACTGCTACGTGGAAGCTGTCCGCCGTCACGAACGTGTGACCGCTTTCAGAAAAATTGAGAGCAAGTTCCTACACCTAAACTGATTTCGAATTTATCAGTAGTATCAAATGTAAAAACAAAATCTAATTTCATTTTGAGCGGCGCAGTTGGTACATTATGTTATGCTTCTCACAAAAAACTTGTTTAATGAAGCACGAGAGAAGGTCTTTATGAATTGACCAGCGATGGATTCATTCCAAACGCAAGCTATAGCACCGCCATCGATTTGCAGAGAGAAGTTTGTTTTTCATCACCGGTCGTAGCTGGCTGTGGGACTGACTTGCTATCATTCCGGCTACGTACCCTAAAAGTAATCGCATGTGAGTCCCAGTTTATGATTTTCAACAAATTTTAATCAAATTTCGGTGTGTATGTAAGTTTTATGATGCATAAGAATTAGATTGTCATTGCAGTACTCAATTCTGTTGATGGTCTTGATTGAAAAAGCATTTAAGTGCAAAATTTCACCTAAAGTGTTACGATTTTTAATTGTTGTTTTCTCATCAGCACCAAAACGCAAATGGGACGGACTTGCTATGAGCGGCAGTGTGCATAGCTTAAGTACGCATGTTTATGAATATTTTTTTTTTAAATATTTGTAAGAAGATCTTAAAAAAAATCGATTTTAATAGGGTGACTATTTTGATTTTGAAAATTTGATTTTATGACTATTTTTATTTTATGTTGTCAATTAAGCATCATTTATTTTTAAATGCCATTTAAGTTGACCAAACATATTTTACTCCTTGATTCATTGATAATTTTTAGTAATTTTACTGTATAACAAAAACATCATAAACATCATCCACAACAGAAAATACGGAAAATAAAAATTTACATCATAATCCGAAAAAGACGTCCGCTCAAAAGTTTCGATGCAGACAAAAACGAATAATGTATCAAATAAGTAATAAATGCATATAAACAATAATGAAATCTTGAAAATATATCTTGAAAGACAGTCTGACAAAAGAAAAAACGAAAAACCAAAATGAAAAAATCAATGAATAAACAGACGAATATTTATGTGAGACAGACGAATCAGCAGGAAAATTCTAAATTAATCTACATATTGCCGAAGCAAAACAGGAATGACAGAATATTTTAAAAAATAAAACAGTAACTGAAATATATGTGTACGATTATGCAACAAAAGTCTTGTTATCTAATTGTGAGAATGCTTTTCAGGCAATGACACACTTAAGAACGACGAAATTAACAACAACAACAACAATATCGCACGCTAGCCTTGGGTCTAATAGCGGTCTCGATCAACTGGATTATAGTTGAGAGAATTCGTTATCGATATTGTTTTTGGCACATTTTGCATGTGTAAGATAAATACAACGATACACCGTGCCCCAGTGCTGAGTCGAGATAATTTCCAGCTCGAAAAGTTCCTTGACTCGGATCGGGAATCGAACCCGATATCACAACCGTGTGGGAGAGCTAGCCGACCGACATCGCTAACCACAGAGCCACGGGGACCACGAACAAACAATTTTTTGAATTAACAATGACGAACTTGAAGACATTATTGACAATTTTGTTCCATCTACTTCCTCATAAGTAAGGATCGTTAAAATATTTACATTCGGCAATTTTTCGTAGGTTTCAAACTGTTTGGCACAAAATCAAATTGTTCATAGTTTCTTCACGCAAAAATGATTGCTTCATTCGCAAATACTTTAAATCATAATTAATTAAGATATTTTAAAAAACTACACCTACATACTTTTCTCATCAGGCAACAAACTGCTCTCCCACATCGGAGACCTGCAGAGTACAAAACCATTCATATCGCAGGACCTAATCGATGGGCGAGAATCGGTGAAACTGATGCTGAATGCTGTCGATCGGAAGCAGTCCGCGCTGAATCTGGCCCTACACGAGCTGGAGTGCAACGTCGAAGAGCTGCGCGAGTTAGCCACACTGGAGGAGGGCGTTTCGTACGTAACCAACTGGATCCTAACGACGGCGGAAGCGATGCTGAACGCCCAGTTGAAGGTGGGCTACGATGTGACGACGGCCGACAAACTGCGGCTGGAGCACGAAATCCTCGAGCTGCAGTGCTGGAAAACGTACGGGTTCTACGCGGAGCTAATCTACAAGATCGATAACTTTCCAAAGATGAAGGATTCGGTGGCCTACAAGGATTTGATGTCTCAGCGGGAGTGGATGGACTTTGTTTGTCGGAGTTTTGCTCAGCGGCTGGAACGGCGCCGGAATGTGCTGATCACTTCGGTGCGATTCTACCGGCTGGTTGCGGAGTACTTTGATCGAACTAGTGAGGTTTTTCAGTCACTGATCATGGGCGACAAGGTGGAGGATTTCGACTTGGCCAATGCCAAGCTGCAGCGTTTGAAGGATAGTCAACAAACGCTGGGTGAGAAGGGTTTTGTCATTTTATTTTTTGAATTGTTTAATGTTGAGATTTGCTTATTTCAGACACTGTCGAAAAGGAAATCATCAAAGAGGGCGAAAAGCTGAGTGACATCCTCCTGATGCCCGTAAAGGACGCCGTCGGACGGGAAGTGAATGTGGACTACAGCGAGGATATTGCCAACGTACGTGACATCCTGGATGCAACCATTTCTCGGTCACGAATTTTCGTCGAAAGTGTGGAACTGCAGAAGCTCACCTTGGATCAAATAACCCACATCTATAAGTATGAAATGGACGCGGAAACGGCCCTCCAGTGGATGGATGATCTGTACAAAGTTATGATTCGTTCGCACACTCACGTTGGGGTCAACGTTTACGAGATTCAAGCGCAGAAGGATGAACACCAAACATTTCAGGAAACTGGTAAAGGCACCTACAACTACGGCTGCCAATTGCTGAACGCATCTCTGGCACTGCGGCAATCCTGCAAGCTGGAAACCGATCGCAACATCGAGATGACCCAGCATCTGCAGGGAACGTGGAAAAAGTTCCAAGCCGTCAGCCAGGAGCAAATGACGCGGCTTCGCGTTTCGGCCGTGTTTCACCGGAGCGTCGAAGAGCACTGCACCAAACTATACGAGCTGAAGGAAAACGTCCTGCGGATCGGCGACATCGAGGAGACCAACCGGCGGAAAGTGAGACTGAGAAAATGCCTGGGAAGCCGGGAGCGACTGCTTGTCGAGGTGGGCCGTATGGTGCGGCTCGGGAGACTGCTGAAAACGAGACTGAAAGAACCATTCCTGCTGGATGACCGCTGTGAGACGTAAGCTTGATGTTTTTTTTTTGTAAAACAAAATTGTGCAAGAGAAAGAGAAATCAATATTCGGTTGGGTGAGAGATCCTGAGCTAGCTGAGCCTGGATCTCTGAACGGGTCAGCTGTTTGCTAATTGGGTATTCTTAGTACGAATGTGCAAAATTCGCTTAGATTTTACTGCATTTTGGGTGCAAATGTGGAAAAGGAGCAACGCGTCGTGAGCGTTGCGTTTGCTCGATGGTGATTTATTAATAAACCATATGAAGATTCGCTACCAGGGCTGTAGAACTGTGCAACGTGTTTACATTCTAAGCTCGTACGAGTAGCCGGGGCGAATTGAATGGTTGTTTGATATTTAATTGAAATTTCTGGCTTTCCATCAGATGATTTTTGTTGTCCATCATTCTCATATTATTTTATATAATATTCTATCTTCAATCAAGCACAAACTCGCAAAGACAACATGTCTAAAAACTTTCTTTGATTTCGTAATTGAGGTGTTCTCATACATATGCTGATTCACCACTGTATCTATAAACAAAATATGCGTTATGCGTTGAAACAATCTGTCACGTTAGAACAAGCATCAAATAAACTGAGTTCCAAGATTCTGTTTCCCCTAAGAGACTACAAATTTGTACAAGAAATCTAAAATTTATACAAAGTGGGTTAAATCTCAAAATTCTAAAAAATAAAATTCTAAAATATTCCAAAAACAAGCAAAGTTTTGTAAAAATGTTATAAATTTATCTGAAAAATAAGAAATTCATGTAGTACAAAGTAAACCAAACTCGAAGGTTTGTAAGGAAAAATAGTGAATTTCATTTTCAAAATGCCCTAATAGAAACAGAAAAATTCACACAATAAGTCCGAAACTCTGGTTAATCATTCCAAAATTTGCTTAAAACATGAAAACGTGAATTTGAAAATACATCTAAATTCCACAAAAAACCCTGAAACTATTTAAATTTTAAAACGTTTCATAAAAAGTCCTGTAAATGTATATATAGCTTTGCGTTATGGGTAGAAACAACATAAAAACTTAAAAACAATATGTATGCAAAGGTATTGAATTCGCTTGAACATATAATTAAAGATGCTTTAGATACACAAAAGAACTACTCTTCGCGTGAAAGTTATTCATACAAGTTTCCATATTCGAACTGATTGCTCGAACTATCGTAAATTATAAAAGTTTGGAAATTCGTACGTTAAAAATAAACTGCTTCATGCTTCGCTTTATATTACGTTATACGAAGCCCAATAAATTTTAGTACAGGGGAGCATTTTGAATTATAAGTATCGCAGAAAATAGATCTCGGTCTATTAATTTATATAGCATCCATGAGAACGTTAAAATAGAATCAAGACACGTCACAAATTTCAACAGTCGCGTTCATCGCGTAAATTCTGAAATTGGATTCTAGGTGCCGAATATGTTTCTATATTCCCATAAGAATATTCATAATTTAATTTGCTTGTAACAGAATCAAATGGAAACAGCGTCACGAACGGCAAATTGCGCGCAAATTATCTTTATCAGAAAATTTAAATCAGACTGCGTGGGCTTTGAGATCCTTTCAACTATTATTAGGGAATCGGTTTTCGGTCTCCTGTGTCAAACTACAATCCGGCGTTTCTGTCTGAGTGTGTGCCACAATTTTGACGCTAACAACTACTCTTATGATGGATATCAGTTTTATTGACTGCTCAACTGCACGCTAAAGATTCTACTAGCTATTGTTTTTATCATCAGCTATCAGCAGTGCCGTGGATCTAATATTGCGCTCCTTTACAACTAGAGTTTGCACGGGGGATCCGGGGGATACGCAACTGGTTGTATATTCAACCTACAGCAACAGTATTCATGAACTGTAATGAAAGCTTACTATCTAGAATAACATTTGACTTTTTACTATCTAGAATAACATTTGACTTTTTGGTGGCGCGAGCACTGATAAATCTCGCTTGGTATTGCCCCACGAACGTCGCAAACGGTGATAGTCGACGGCACAGAATTTGAGAGAGTACCTTGTAGGCGGCGTTCAAAAGCGTGATTGCACGCTAGTTGCAGTAATCCAACTTGTCGCCTTTTTTGTAGATGGGGCACAACGGAACCCTCTATCCACTCCTTCGGTACTACCTCCTCCTTCCAGATCTTGGCAATAACCCAGTGTAGCACCTAAGCCAGTAATTCACCCCCGTGTTTCAACAGCTGGCTGGGGAGCTTTCAGCTCCAGCGGCTTTGTTGTTTTTCAGCCGGCCGATCTCCTTTTTGACCTTCTGGAGGTCAGGGGCTGGAATTCTGTCGTCATCTGCGCGTACACCGAGATCTACTACCACTTCGTCGTTGTCCTCTGCTACATCACCGTTGAGGTGCTCGTCGTGGTACTGCTTCCACATTTCAATCACCTCATACTTATTCTTGAGAAGGTTGCCGTCCAGGTCCCTGCACATGTCGACTTGTGGCCTTTGCGAAAACTGTTCAGCTTCTCGTAGAACTTTCGTGTGTCATTCGCACGGTACAGTTGCTCCATCGCCTCGCGATCTCGATCTTCCCCTGGTGCTTCTTCTTCCGTAAGACCGAGTTTTGCCTCTTCCGTGCGCGTCGGTAGCGCTTCCCGGTCGCCCTCGTTTGGTGTTGCAGTATTCTCGCTCGTGCCGCATTCTTCTCCTCCACTAACTGTTTGCACTCGTCATCGAACCAGTCGTTTCTCCTGTTCGGGGCGATTGTACCAAGTGCCGCTACAGCAGAACTACCTATGGCTGATTGAATGTCCCTCCAGCTGGCCCTCAATCCCCAACTTCAACATCCATGCACTGATCGGCTATCACCCGATCACGCGTAGGCGCGTCCAACCCAGCATTTTAGAGCAAGTCCCCTCGTTGGTGGTGCCACAGCTCTGATAAAAGGTAGACTCTCAAGCGCGCTTTCTTTATCTTCTGTCCCGACCAGCAAAGTTTCTGCAATGCTACGATTTCGAAGTAGCGTGGATAGAGTTCATCATATACGGTTCTGTCGTAACCGTGAAAGCCTAACGATCTGCAGTTCCGTATACCGAGTCTCCAATCGTAGTCCTTATTTCGTCACCAAGGTCTGTGCCGATTGTTTCGATCTGTATTTACTTCTTCGATATTTGCAATGTTTGTTGTTTTGCGGAGTGGCTTGTTAGACGTCCCCCAGCCCCCTGTCTCGTTAGAGGACCATCGTGTCAGCTCTGTTTAGAGTTCCACGCAGACACCAGGACGTTGATCAGCCGCTCCTAACATGAATATCAGACGCTGTTCTGAGCCGCACCATCTTGGTGGTGAATAGACGCTAGGTTTGGCTTTTTTTGATCACAGATCTTTGGCTATAGTTCCCAACAATTTTAGTCTATTCGTATGGGATAAATCTGATAAAAACCCCTCATCAGCTTCCATACGGCTCGGGAGAGACTTTTAGTGCCAAGGATGGAAAAAATCACTCACTCATACAATCGTTTCTGATTTAATATCGCCTGAAAATCGTTTAGAAGTTTTCATTTATCAACAATGACAAGCTTGCTTAGTTACAGCTATGAACGAAAATCGGTAGTGATAATTTCAATAGAATCAATAGCGAAAATTTTCACTTCTCGACAGTGAAAAAAAATCAGCGATGAAATAATCTTTATTATTAGTGATGAAATAATCTTTATTACTAGTTTCCTTTGTCTCTTTTATTGAGGCTCAGAGCTTTCTGGTGCTGCTAGCCCCAATTTTGCCATTACGTCAGGATGCTTGGAGGCGAGGTGGCGCTTGAAATTTCCCGGTACGTACGTATTTTTGAAATACGGGCAACGCGGTTTCGCATTACAGTGAAACTTTCCCCTACCTCCAACACAACACTCATCATAATATCTCTCTGCTTCCTCTTCATGTTAAAATTGATAAACCGAATAAACCCGAGATAAAAATTTTGGACCAGTTATGCGCAAAAAAATCAAAGCAATCTCAAATGATAATTTTTCGCTGCGGATTCGCTTGAAATTATCAAAAGTGAAAAAAAAAATCGTTACCTACTGCTGAGAAGTTATCACCTGAACGATTTTTTCTATGCTTGGTTAGTGCCAGTAGAATCGAATCGCTCCACAACTGGTTCTGTATACTAAACAGTTGGCTGCAAAGTCTGTATATAAAATAAACAGAAGATCGAGTTCCGAATCGGAAAATATAGCACCAAGGCTTTGCTTTTTTTACGACATAATCGATCGAGATCAGCTATGGCAGTTTATGCACGATTATCACGGGTTCCAGTATTAACTGACACGGTTGGTCAAGTCGAACCTGAATTAGTTTTGAAGTATTATATTGACGTAAAGCGAATAGTATATAGATTTATGTGTGAACAGCATGTGAACGCAAAAATTAGAAAAAAATGCGTACAATAGGAATTGACATTTTCCAAATATTCAAAATTTAAAAACAAAAATCGTCCAATTTGTGTCCACATTTTTGATTAGTAGCGCTATAATAATTTTAATTGCTGCGCGACAACTAAAATTCTGCAATTTTTTTGAGGTGCTTTTACTCCACAACAAACAAACTCAGAGAGAAATGAGAGTAGGTACATGTAAGCTCTCTCTCTTTTCTTTATGTCAGTTTTTTTTTTGTTTTGTTTATGCGTGCACATTTCTGTTCAAAATGGTGTCGAAACAGGAAGTGTTACGCAAGCGCATTGTACAGTTTTACTGAACTGCACGAAAATTAGGTAAACCATCTTGAAAGCGAAAATCTTCTGGTTTTGACTGTGCCATCCATTATCCACCAGAAAGAAAGTGGAAGACTGGCTAGAGTAGTGATCTAAAAGGACTTGTTTCTTCTTGTCTAAATCATGGTTCAAACCTAGTGGTTTGACTATCAATCAAAATGCATACCAGAACGAATGTTCGAACAAAATTTTGATTCCATTTCTTCAAAAACATCATACCGATGTAAGGTATGTTTTTGGCTAGATAAAACATCATCACATTACGTCAAAAAACACAAACGTTCCTGAACAGCCACTCGACTCCATTTGTACCCAAAACACGCAACCCAACGAGTTGACCTCAGTGTCGCCCAATCGAAGATTTCTTTGGGATTTGTGGTTCCTTGGAGTACAAAAATAACTGGAGAGCAACCTAACTTGAATGAGATTGAATCAATTATTAAAAATTTCAAAAATATGAAAGCACCTGGTGACGTTGGAATCTTTAAAATACTAATCATACATCTCCCTGAGAGCACAATGGAATTTTTAGTGAAAATTTTCAATTGCTGCTTCAAAATTGCATATTTTCCCAAATTATGGAAAAATGCAAAAATTACTCCAATTTTAAACCGGATAAGAACCCAGCAGAAGTTTCAAGTTATCGACCAATCAGTTTGCTTTCTTCAATAAGTAAACTGTTTGAGAGAATTATTCTTAACAGAATGATGTCACACATCAACGAAAATTCAATTTTTGCAAATGAACAGTTTGGATTTCGCCATGGGCATTCCACAACTCATCAATTGCTCAGAGTTACTAATATGATACGAGCTAACAAATCTGAAGGTTATTCCACTGGAGCTGCTCTTTTGGACATAGAAAAAGCATTCGACAGTGTTTGACATAAAGGTTTGATTGCGAAATTGCAAACTTTTAATTTTCCAATTTTCCTAATCAAAATTATAAAAAATTATCTTACTGATCGAACTCTGCAGGTTGTCTATCAGAATTCAAAATCTGATAGATTTCCTGTTAGAGCAGGTGTACCTCAAGGTTCAGTCTTGGGTCCAGTCCTGTACAACATATTCACTTCAGATCTTCCTGATTTGCCTCCAGGATGCACAAAGTCATTGTTTTGCGATGACACAAGCATTTCCGTAAAAGGAAAAAGTCTTCGTGTCATATGCAGTCGATTGCAGAAAAGTTTAGATATTTTTTCTTCCTACTTGCAAAAGTGGAAAATCTCTCCCAATGCTTCTAAAACTCAAATGATAATTTTTCCGCATAAGCCTAGGGCTTCTTTTCTCAAGCCAAACAATAATCACGTTGTCAAGATGAATGGGGTTATTTTAAGTTGGTCCGATAAGGTTAAGTACTTGGGACTAATTTATGATAAAAAACTTATTTTCAAAGAGCACATTGAGAGTATACAAGCCAAGTGCATCAAATATACGAGATGTTTATATCCTCTCATTAACAGGAATTCTAAACTTTGTTTAAAGAACAGACTTTTGATTTACAAACAAATTTTTAGACCAGCAATGCTTTATGCTGTACCGATCTGGTCAAGTTGCTGTTCAACAAGGAAGAAAACGCTCCAAAGGATTCAGAATAAAATTCTGAAAATGATTCTGAAGCGTCTTCCTTGGTTTGGTACACTCGAATTACATAGACTTACTGGTGTTGAACCATTAGAAGCTATGTCAAATAAAATTATTAACAATTTTCGACAAAAATCGTTGCAATCCTCAATTACTACGATAAGCTCTCTTTATAGCCAATAAGTTAGCAATTAAGTTAGTTGTAAGTTTACTTCCCCTTCCCTGACAAGTAGGTTTAAATTCCTACGAATGATAAGTCCTAATTGCGAAAGCAAACAAATCCTAACAATTAAAATTACAAATTTCTAACAGTGTTGAGAAGTCACCATTTGTGATTGGACACACATACTCATTATTTACTAATATTTATCATAAATACTTAAGCTTCTAACAAATCCCCCCTTAAAAAAAAAAAAAAAAAAAAAAAAAAAAAAAAAAAAAAAACTGGAGAGCAACGAACTGCAAACAGTTGATTTGTAAAATCAAATTCGCATTTGAAAAGCCGACATTAAGGCCGTACAAAGCTCTTGTTCTATCACAAAAAATTGGTCGCAGTGATAAAATACCCAACACGGAAAAAAAGCTCTTGTTCCGGAAACATAAAAAATTTCGTCGGAAGGCTTGTTACGGACCTTTCACAAATGTTCAATAATTTTTCATCATTTAATTTTTTGAAGTACATCTACTTTTATTGACAGCAAGAGTTCCATAATTTTAGTTGTCACCCGTTAACATTGTTTTACTTTAATTTATTAACATCCTTAATATGTTTTTAAAACTAATCAGAAATGCCAAAAAGTTCATAGGCCTTAAGGCATTCGTGAAAACAATCTAATCCAGAAAAACTAATAATTATCGTTAAATCATAATCCTAATAGCGCTTATAGTTTTTCATGGTTATGGAATATTTAATAACTCTATGCATTTTGATTTGCTTTGCTCTCTGATAATATAAAAAAAAAAATCTGCTGCCACTTTTTGTTATCGAGTTTCGTAAGCGCACTATACAATTTGTAAATTTCTAAGTTTTATTTTTGTTGTTCTAGTTTTAATTTTTCCGTTCCGGAAGGGTAGCGATAGATTTTTCAACAGAATGAGCTCTGACAAATAAAATGTTCTAACATGTTTACGTTGCATATAGTTTTTGAACATATTTTTTCATTACAAACCAGAAATGAAAAGTTTATGTCAATCGTGAACCAACAGGGAAAATTCTCCCCGCCTAACGGCGACCGAAAGTCACTCCGATTGGCACTAGAATCCAACCGATGCAAAGAATGAACGCATCATAAGCCACTACAGCACAGGGCAGCGCAAAGATCATTCCCTGCCCTGGCGGCACCAGACTACTGTCAGTCAGTCAGTCGCATTTTCCTCCGCGAGAGAACCGAACGCGCGGCCGACGGTTGGATCCAGACGATTCTCTGTAGAGATTTTCATTGTAGATTTTCTTTTCACTTTGCTTTCTCGGCTGAAGATTTACTACTACTGGTCAGTATTTGGGAAAGCCGGTAGCGCCGTGACGCTAACGATTGCAACAGTTTGAGTTGGAATAAAGTTTATTCGAATGGGTCTGATTTTACGGCCAGTGTTGAGCTATTTTGGAGCGTGTGTTGAATGTGAAAATCTGTTGTGAAACTGAGAACCACTTCGAACCCGGAGGGTTATTTGTAACAAGTGTTAAATTTTTTAGTTGTTATTCTGGCAAGCGAGGGGAATTTTGTTTAACCGTCTAGTGCATTCGGTTTGGTGAAGGTCATCGACCATCAGTGATTCCTCTCTCTCTCTCTTGCACTGCATATAACTATTTTGATAAAACTAATTTCGTGTACGATCAAGCAGAATGGCAAGCCCGGAAAATGTTCTCACAGAATCGGATAACATAATGGCATGTGAGGCCATCTCCGCCCGTCTGACAGAAGTTTCGCGCATCGCCGAAGCGCTGGACAGTGTCCTGCGGGATGTACAGGGCGGATTTGACGATGTGGACGAGGAACTGATCGGTGTCGCTGCCGGTGGAACCGGAGACACGTCCAGTGGCTCGGACAAAAAGGCCGATGGCAGTAATCACTGTGACGTAAGTTTTGTGTACTTTAATTTTGACTAAATTAGACTAAAATTTTTATCACACCGTAGGATTGGAGCTGCAGCATGAAATCCACCGAGGACGAATCTTTCGTCACGGCATCCGATTGTACGCCCCAATCGCGATCCTCCTCATACCACACGGCTTCCGAGTGTCGGGCGTCTCCCTGGTGGGGAGGTGAATCAACCGAACGCAGCTCGCTCGATAACGATTCCTCCGAAGATGCCGACCCGGAAGCGATGCCATCGATCAAACTGCTCTCTGGGGTCATGATAACCGCCTCGACTGCCAATCTCTCGTTTGACGAATCGGAGCACAGTTTCTTAACGCCGACCTCGAATAGTGAACAGGCCGACTCGGATGATTCCCAGACGGCAGCGGCAAGTCGACGCCAACCTTCGCCATTGATCAGCTCCGGCTCCAGTTCGGCTCTGAATTCAATCAACCGAAGGGAGAATCTGGCTCTGGCGCTGACCCCGGAAGAGCTTGAGCAGATCGAAAGCGATATCCGGAACAATAATGTGGTAGCCGTGGCTGAAAGTACTCCCAAGGTGGCCAAGCACAGTTCACCAACGTCGAGTGACGACAGCGGTAACGTAAGTACCATCAGTGCCAAACTGGAGGCGGAAGTCCTGAACGGTAGTACTTGCCAGGTACCGCTGTTGGAGGATGCCTCACTCAAGGGTGGCGCTCAGGAGATATCCGGACTTACTTATTACTATCAGAATATCATTACCAAACACGCGGTTAAAAGCTGTCTGTGAAGCTCGTCCGTGGTGGTAAATGGTGGTTCAATTAGCTGTCAAGTGTTTAGTTATATGTGTGTATATGTGTAGCGATTAGTCAAGTGTTAGGAATCAGTGCCCAATAAACCGGGTGAAAATCTCAACAAATCTCTTTTGTGTTCTCAGTGTAAGTAGACTAACTAGTGTATCGCATTCCAGTTTGTTTGTTCATACTAACTTGCCTCTAGCTTAGGGAAATGTTTGTTTTAGAATCTACGAAAGCCGCTTGCAACCAATGCCTAGAGACCGATTTAATAAACAGTCCAACCTTATCTAGTTCTTTGACAAATCTAGACCGGCTAAGTTTTACTCAATTAACTTATATGAAATACATCGATTGTTGTTGTTCGCTAACGCTTGTGTATGCGGTGTTTTTATTAACTACATATGAGTTTCCTTTTCATCTCGAAATGCAGTTGTCGATTCATACCAGTAATTCTTATCCTTGAACTAAATCGACGCTTTTCCTTCAGGACGTCACATGTACAGCTTGGATACCGTAAATTTTACAGTATTTGTTTCATACCCAATTCATTCTAGTATTGATTTCTTTATTTCTACAGCATATCTTCAAAACTTTTGTACTGTCTTAGAAATCTATTTTTTTAATTGTTTAATGTTTTTTCATTCATTGTACGTCGTATTCTCAAAATTTGAATACTTTCGTTACTCATTATTCAATCGAACAATGAGTTGGAAAGCTTCGCATTACGAAATTCACAGGCTGCTATCCGTTTGTTACGTAGGTATGTTTTTATCACTATCGGCAATTTTTGTAATTATCAGCCTCTTATCTATCAGAGCGTTGGAAAATTGATAAATACCGTAAAACGGGGTAGCATTGATCAGCGGGATAACATTGATCAGTTTTACCCTTCTCATGAATAGTTGAAATAAAACTACTCCGTGATTACTTTTGCTAAAATTGAGTATAACATCTTAGTCTTGTGTCATTCGAGGTCTGAACAATATTGTATTGGTTGAATTTTTTTATTGTTTTGATGACCAAACTTTAAAATTAATTCGATCGTTATATTTCTTACTCTCAGTAAGTGCCAGAAAAAGCACTTTATACTAGTCGAATATTGAACATTTCGTATTCATAGACATGTTCGAATTCGTTATTAAATTGTCTCAATCAACCAGAAAAAATTTTAGTCAAATTTATTGCATTCAATGTTAATTAGTTTATATTTGTTAAGAAAATCCAGTTTTATGCTCTAGCCAAGACAACATCTTGCCCTATGCCAGGATGTTGTCTTGGCTAGAGCATAGAACGTAAGAGGCTAGAGCTGGCCTATTGATACTTCCGTTGTTGAAAAGGCCTTGCATATAAGATCAACATACGTTTTCTGAGCACAAAAATTTTACAACGATTGTTGACTTACAAAATACTTCTAGCAACTTTCGAAACCAACGTTTACGTTTTTCAGTCTCGCAGTACATACCGCGGCTAAATGCAAGGACAGGACTATCCTCCGCAGTAAAAGCAGTCAAGGAGAACGGGAAGCGTCTCTAAACATGTTATCAAAGCATTATCTAACATTTTTAGTTCAAAAAGGTTTCAAAACTATTCAAAATTGAAACTGATCAAAGTTACCCCAAATGAGGAAAATTGAAACAACGACGAAAAATGATTGTTTTTAATGTTCAGGATTTTCGAAGGGCTTTGAAAACTAACTTCTCAAGTTCTAAGGCTGGTTTATTGCTTACGGAAAACTCGGAAGTACTGGTTTTAAAAATATGAAACCTGTAATATCAGTTGTAAAATATATAAATACTCACGAAAAATTGAAAAAAATTTTCAATGTTACCCCGTTTTACGGTACATACTTCAATGATTCTACGGCGCTGAGAAGTGCACCGTTGGTGTCTTACTATCAAACACATTCAAATTACGGTTCCTCATGCTATTTTAGAGTAGAGGAACGTTGCTGACGGGTTTTGCGGTAACACAACCAGATGTTAGCAGCACCTTCTATGAATTCGATGAAATTATGGGGGTATGTAGGCCTTCACTAAACATTGCATCCCTTCTTTGATTCTATATTCAGAGATAAAACAAAGATGCCAAAGGATGGTTTTCAAAAAATGAAAAAAAAAATCAAAATTTGTTATCATAAAAATCTTTTTTTAAAAAAATACGAAAGGTTTAACATTGACGGTTGTCTGATTATGAGAAAATCAGAAACATAGAAGTTGATTTTTTCTTGAAAATGAAAATATATTAATGCCAAAACCGTTTATTTGATTAGTATAATGTCTTCGGCAAACTTGTAGTCAGTGATTTTGTCCATCCAAAAAACACAGAAATATGAGAAAAAAATGAAAGATTATGGGTTTAGAGATTTTAGAGACTCAAATGAGTTTTCTCAAAAAAAAAATGACGGAGCGACTCACTCACGTAAGTTGACTCGTTTCAGTAATAACTAGGGGCACCAAAATTCACCTCATTCTTTTAGCGACCAGTGTTATCAAAAGTACTTGGGATTTTCCACTCATCAGGCTGCAAGCATTGGAAGCAAAACGAAATGTCGTTACTTATTCTCCAACGTTTCGACAATTCATTTTGTCTTTATCATGAAGTCTGTGAACAAAGGTGTGGTTCTGTCATCAAATTATAGTTTTTACGTTACTTATATTAGCTCTACGTCTTGTTGTTAAATTATTGTTTATGTTTCAAGTAAAAAGTCATCATTGTTGTAAATGTCGTCCTAAGTGTTACTGAAACACTCTTCTATTGGTTCGCGTTTCGTTTTTTCTTTTTACCAATAATTGCGTGTCTTTTTAAAAACTGTTGTGGATTACGCTGTTCGGTTTTTGTCGAGTATGTATAAAAATTTCATTAGATTACAGTATTCCGGTTTCCGCCTAAACGTTCAATCAATATGGCTACTCTGAAAGTACTTTTGGTACATTCGGGCAGTTCGTGTTATCTGTTACCTGACATCATTTTCTTAGATTAGCGGGAAAACACAACTGAAATTATTTGAAACGTGACTGAGAATAACACCCTTCTTGCAAACACAGGATAAAATTGAAATTTCCGATTATTCATACTTCCGAGTTTTCCGTAAGCAATGGTGTAATCTTTAAATAAACTCCGTACACTAGCTCAAAAAAAAAAACAGTTTTAGAAAACCTTATTTTTTTTCTGCGGAAACTACACACTGTCAGCTAAACGAGTACAACAAGTAGTTGACTGAACCTGGAGAAAAGAAGACTTTGTATTTCATTTCGGAAGGATGAGTAGTAAACATTGGTTTTGCCCTAGAGCTAATACTGGAAAACGAAAAAAAAAGATTACAGCTTTTCAACCATTCTTTGAATTTTGGTGCCCCTAGCAAAAATAACTTTTCTCAGATACTTAAATGTGTTTTCCCGCAAGCGAACGAAGAAGTGACGAACTCGGTGAGCAATTACTTTGCAGATTTTTGACGCACTTCCAACTAAGCTAGGGACACCAAAATATAAAAAAATGGCTTAAAAGCTATTATCATTAATGGTAACTTATCTTTCGCTTTTGTCAACCAATGTTATTAGCTACAACTTTGCTGAAGATATTATCAAACAAATCGGTTTTGGATCTGAAGATATTTTAATCATTGATAGGCTATCGGCTCAGCAGAGCGCTTAGCATTAAAATTTGAAGTTTTTCTGACGGCTCAGTACATGCTCTTCAAGAGTACCTACTTCAATTTATTGAAAAGAAATTAAGGCTACTGAATTTTCCTTCTAGAAAACTTATTTGGAAGGTTCGAATTCACTTTAAAATGTATTTGAAAATACAGGGTTTTCTTATCTGAGCCAATTTATTTTTTCAATTTTGGTTAATAGTGCTCACTATATGTTCGCTCTGCTGGGCCAGCATGTACTATCATACATAAAAGTCCAGGAAATTGAGGACTGGGGAGCTGGGAGACCACAAAATGCTATCGAGCGAATCAGTAAAATTCTTCCGACACCACGCTTTGGCGATATTCTACGTCACCCTTCCCATAGAGTTCCCGATGTGCTGGGGCCACAAGCTTCTTATAATTATCGGTATTATATCTATTTATTTATTTAATTATAAAGACTTTAACTCTTAGTTATTCGGCCCCGTACCATAACCAATTTGGTACTCTAAAACCGCATGATATTTTTGTGGGACGGGTAGTTGCTGACAAACGGCGGCGTTCACAGCCGATTTTTTTAAACATTGCGCGGCTGTTGCAAGACAAAGAGTTTCCAATCAGAAAACACGAATTTCTGACCTGTGAGCCGCGAAAGTATCAGTTTGGCTCTGCCCAACTTTTTCGTTATAGCCTTTGTTACACCGTGAACATTGTGTTTCTTGTACGGTTTGTATCCCAGGCCTTTGGTCATGATGGTATGGGCAGTCCCGATTCCCGATCGAGCGGTTAATCTTTCGACGAAGCGCTTCCTCCCCATCTTGATAGCTGCTGGGCTGGCGTCCTCACCAAACGCAGTCGCCCGGATCTCGCACCATCCCTATTTTTTAAGGTGGCGGGGAAATCTGCGAACAGACACCTGAGAAGAGAACTCAGAGTGTGGGAATGCAACTAGGGGAGAGATGCTGGATAGTTACACTCCCGCAAAAACCTACTGGTTCCTGTCCCGACCCACTAAAACCCCTCCAGTCTCCAGCCCTGATCTTCCTGGAACGACGGTTCAGTATTACGTCGGGGAGTGGCTTTTGTGCGAGATGCACAATTTTTATAACCTCCTAGCTAACCACCTGAAGACTGGTAGTTAGCTACCACTGGCGTGTTGGTGGTTGACCCGCCACACAAGTTGTAGCTCCAGGACGATCTGGGAAGCGGCGGCACAAGCCGCGCTCCATATGACCGGGTCGTCGCACATCCTACGGACTAGGTTGTCTGAGGAAGTGACAGGCCCGCTCACAGCCATCATGTTGCCCCTCGCTCTTACGGAACGGGGGCATACGAAGAAGACATGCTCGGCAGTCTTCTCCATCTCCAAGCACTCGTGACATATGGGGGACCTCGCGCGATCGAACCTGTGCAGATATTGCCTGAAGAAACCCCTGCCTGCAGGATCTGTTCCAGGCGGAAGTTCACTTCACCATGGCGGCTCCCGACCCAACCGCAATCTCCGGAATCAGTCGGTGCGTCCATCTGCCCTCTGTGGAGTTAGACATTCCCGCTAACAGTGGAGCATCTAGAATAACCTTCTGATATCTTGTATGCCTCTTGTGTCACGCTGGTCGAAGCATTCTTTATCCTTCTTGATGGCGATGCTGATAGGCATCATACCGGACAAGACACAGATTGCGTCGTATGACACTGTATGATACGCACTCACAACTCTCAGGCACATGAGCTTGTAGGTATTTTCCAGTTTACCGCGGTAACTGTAAGTACATAACGCTTTGGACCACACTGGCCCACCATACCTAAGTATGGACGAAACCACGCTGGCAAGAAGTCTTCGCTTGCTGCCATAAACTGATGAGCTATTGGATATCATACAAGAGTGCTGCAATAGCCGATGAGGCCCTCCTACAGTCATAGTCGACGCGACTCATGAACGTGTGCTTGTCGTCAACCATAACCCCCAAGAGCTTCAGAGATCGCTTTGAGGTGATGGTGCAGTCTCCGACTCTGACCACCGCCTGTTGCTCCGATTTGCGGGTGTTCCGACAGTGACCTCCATGACATTCCACAACACTGGGCTCACGATAGAATCTTGCGGAAATCCTGCGGTGATTGGGACGCACTTCTAACCCTCCTCCGTATTGTAAACAAATATTTGATATTAGAAGTAATTGTCCACAATCTTGTACAGCGACACCGGTACATAGATGCTCCTGAGCGCGAGCGGTATGGAGCCCCAACTGGCGCTATTGAACGCGTTCTTCACGGCGAGCGTGACGATTGGCAATAGCGTATTCCTCTTCTCTTACGCTGGCGTGCTACCTCCGCCGTCTTGGTGACGGAGAAGATAGCATCCAGTGTGAACCTGCCCTATCGGAACCGAACTGGTTACTTGCCATACCGTTTACGCCCTTCGGGTACCTCACCAGTATGTTGAGGATAATCCTCTCAAGCACATTCCCCGTAGTGTCTAACAGACAGATCGGCCTATTTCCGATGAGTGTCCTGGCGGTTTCCCAGCCTGCGGCAGTAAGACCAGTCTCTGCCACTTCCACCTGTCTAGAAAGAGACAGCCATCCTCTCCATGACTGCTCGGAACATCGGAAACCATCTGGTCCCGAAGCCCTGCTCACATTTAAGGGTTTGCCTTCTCCTCAACTTGACACGGCTGTCGTCGCTCACGGACGTCGTCGCAGGCTGGCCGACCATCCCTGGTCGACATACTGGAGCGTCGGACGTGAAACTCGACCGCCGGTGGCCTGGGGCTTGGCTCATGGCGTGGAAAAAGTCCCTCGATGATACGGTCCAGCATCGCTGGTGATCGCTCTGCAGGCACCAGCGCACGTTTAGTCTTGGCCATTACGGTGCTGTAGGCGTCACCCAACAGAATTCGTGTTGACACTAGTAGGGGAGAACCGTACAAGACGCACCAGTTGGGTAAGATGGCCCACGCTATTAATTCCCCAAAATACTTACACATGTGGCTTTTTATGACGAAATTCATCGCTTTTCTCATGAAACTCTAGCTTCTCTACAGTTCTTAATGAAAAAGTGTGCCATAATGACTAAAATACTCGAAAAACTGTGCAATTGGCTGTGGCTCTGTCCAACATGTAACTATTCATGAACTTTATTTAAGCTTTTATGATTAACTGACTAGTAAATAATACAAAAAACTATGGTTTCCCTAGCCTTTACACTTTTGAAGTTAATAATGCTATGAGTATTCCAAATTATTTCACTAACTTTCATCAACTTTTACCTAAAAACAAACAAAATTAAAATTGGGGCAGAATGCACTATGAAGAGCTTGCAGGAGATTGCTTGACAACTGAGAGCATGTTCCATTATTTATGATTTTACTTTCGAGACTTCAAGTGCTTCTCGCTTCGCGTGCTGATATCTGCTAGTGGCATATTAGCCTACTGCTTTGGAGCATACTGACCTTTGTTGTGGTGCGTTTTGGTCACGGGCTTGTTTGGCGGCAGTGGTAATTGTACATGTTTTCATAGACTTTAGCTACTCAAACTAATGAGCAAATGTTTGAGTTAGTTCTTGTCATTTACCATTTATATGTAAAGTACGGCTGCGCTTCAAATCCACCACTTTTTCCAGTACTCCGGCCTGAATTCCACACGTGTTATGTTGTCTTGTAAGGCCTTGAAAGTGCTCGACCAGTGGCATCAAAATAGCATGATCATTGTGGCGAATCAATTAAATAGCATAATCAAAGCAAAGCCTTGGTACTACATTCCAACTCGGAACTTGACCTTCTGTTTATTATACACAGACTTCGCAGCCAACTGTTAAATGTACAGGACAATTGCGGGGCTAGCGCTACGATCCTACTGACACTAACAGTCTCTCCCGAGCCGAGACTGGAACCTACGACGACTGGCTCGAAACCAGCTGGGAGGTCAATATAGCATGATCATACAGGGCCAAATCGAGAGATAAATTGCTCACCGAATTCATTCCTCAAAACACCTATTGTTTCCGTGCTCTGTGACTTGTGGAACCATCTGGTTGAAATCACATGTCAACCAAGGTCAGATCTTCGAGTTTGATCAATAACAAATGATCTACAAAAAATATAAACTGTTGCTAGTCGATGTGTATCCAACAAAGAAAATTTGGTAATAACATCTCCAATCGTAGTTTCATTAGGTCGATTAAGACTATCATAAAATAGTCGTAGGCAGGCTCCGGAGAAGTACAGCGGTGCGGCACTATACTAGCGACTGGATTTTCTTTTGACGTGGGACTACGTCTTTCTTCATTATACTAAGGTACATTCTTTGAAAACTGGATTGAACATGTAACGTTTTTGGTTGGCGGAATGGAAGATTTTAGGTGCTAATAGCGCTCAAACAACTGTTCCTATTTCAATAGTTAATATACCGTCGGAAAGCTAAAATCTACAAGATTTGTATAACATGATAATTTTAGTCACCATTTTCTTATTACACCGTGAAAATTGCGGAAAAGTTTAAAGGTCGAATTTCCACATACATTTTTCATACGATTGGTATATTTCCCTAACGCAGACTTCAAAAACATAGACGAAATGATTTCACGCATTCAGTCATTGGCTAGCATAGTGATGGGAAATATCGCCCAAAACAAACATCGATAACAATCGATAATTTCGGGGCTATTATCGATATTATCGATAAATATCGATAATTTGACAGTTAACGTTTGCGGTAAAAAAAATTTCAGATGGTGATGAAAAAAACTATTTCAGATGGTGATGAAAAAAAAAACAAGGACAGATAATTGAGTAGGATAAATTTCCCATGAAAGGTTATGTTAGCTTCCTCGCAAAAAATTTTACGTCCTTGCGTGCGGCCTTCCGGCAGTTAACCGGAGCATTCGCCATGGCGGACGAAAACATGCGTGTAGCCATGTTTTTGAACTCTTTCTTTGTTTTTTTTTTTCATTAATTCCTCCTCCGTTTTCGCGACAAAATTGTTGGAATAGACCTTGCGCTTCAAGTTTGCCCAGAAATTCTCGATGGGAAGCAGGTGGGGGACATTGGGCGGATTCGCCGACTTCGGCACCACATCGATATTCAGCCGCTCCATCTCCTCCGTGCGTCATTGCCTGCAGCTATGAGACCAGTGGATGGGACTGCCGCTTCCTGCATGTATGTCCATGTTCTCCAGATACTTTTTCACTGTTTTAGAGCATGCACCAACCTCTCGGCCAAGTGCACGCAGCGATTTAGCCACTTTTCCCTCGGTATTCCTCTTCAGCATCCTTTGAAGCTTCTTGTCGCTCAGGGTCGTTGGCCGTCCGAAATCGGGCTTTCTTTCGATGCTCTGATCGTTGTCCAATAGTGTCAAAATGTTGTAGATGCCAGAACCGGCATACCCGGTGTCCACAAAGTGCCGCACGATGTTCGTTTTTGACGCGGCGGGGTACCGTTCTTTGAACGCGCACACTTCTGAACAGAGTAGCTTCACTTTTTTCGCCATCATAGTTAGAGTTTGACTGATAAAGCTGTCAAATTTTTTTTTGCTAACTCATGGGTTACTATGATTGATGATGCATGAGTAGTTTCGTCAGTGCGATTAAAGGTAAACCCATGAAAAATCGGCAATTTTTGTCCATTGTTTTTACCGCAAACGTTATTCGACAAATGCAATTTTGCTATATAAATTTGTTAAAAACAGAGACAGTGATGGCCCAAACAGAATGGATACGTTTGCGTTGCGTTGACGTCAATTTGACAGTAAATGTATGGGCTAACTGTCAAATTGCCGCAAACGCAGCCAATTCGAGGCCTTGAATGACAAATCTTACGATACTGCGAATGAAAATTCAAACAACCGGACGAGTTAAACAGTTTGTTTTGGAAAGTCTTCGGGTTTTACGCCTGGAATGCTTTCTACGGAGTAGTTTCAAGCCGAAGTTCATTCTGAAGGTTGTATAATAAGGGAAATAATTGAAGCAGGCAAAATTCTGTCAATTTTCAAATGGCCAAAACTTCACGAAAAATGAATCAATTCTGACAAAACAGGTTTCATTTTACTGGAGAACTGTCCTCGTTTCCTAGTATTACTTGAGAACTGAACGTGACCAAGGGTCACTGGAAATGTTTCGGATTTCCGGAGTGTGTGCCAAAGTTTACATTTTTGCAACGCGTAGAACTTCTTCTGACATTCTGTTTCACTTGGGTTTATATGTTGTCAATAAATCAGAATTTATTTCGGGTTTATTGGTAGCCAAAGATTGAAAATTCGCCAAGGAATCATTGAGGTATGAATTTATTAAGTATGGGTGTTGATTTTGGCGGTTTTTCCCTGTTGCGTACAAATTTTCTTTGAGCTTGCAGCACTCTAGCAGAATTCAATCGAACATTGTGGGTGTGTAGGTCTTATTAAACCAAGCAACTTTGCAAACTTGCGTTTGAAAATTTATCTGGATTAACATTTAAAAAGATCAGATTATTTTCACGCGGATTTTCTCTAAAAGGTTATTTATGCAGATTTTCAAATTATCGTGTTTTTTTTACGCGAATTTTTGAATTAAAGCGGTTTATCAAGCGGATTTCTGAATTAATATGGTTTTTTCACGAGGCATGTACCCCCCGCGTAAGAAAATCTAACTGTATTTGAACCTTTTTCTTATGAATCAATATATCTTAGTAAAAATTATCTGAATTTTCCTTCAAAAATATAAAAAAATGAGTTTAAGATCCTACTCCGACAAAAATATAATTTTAAAAACAAAAAATGTTTTTAGAGAATATCGGTGATCTCAGATATTTTTAAATGAAGTATTTTAGATAGACAATTTAGTTGCCTAAAACGTTCTATGCGTTGCAAAAATGTACACTTTGACACACTCTTGAAATCCGAAACATTTTCGGTGTAGGTTGGTGTGCCCAAGTAATACTAGTATACTACTGTTTTCCAGTTAAATGAATTCGGTTATCAAACTTGATTTATTTTTCGTAAAGTTCTGGCCATTTAAAATTCGAGAGAATTTTTTTATCTCAATTATTTTGCATACCCCTGTATAAATCAGGATATTTTTTTTGGCGCAACAATTTCGTTGATTTGGATTTTTAGTGGAACTAAAAATTGTTTGTTGGGTGACAGATACTTTAAACTTAAACGATTCCAAGTTAAACTAAACAATTACCAGAGAAATACCAAAAGACTGCCGCTATGCATGTCCATCATATTATAAGAGTTAGCAAGCCAAAGAAAATGAATTTTATTACAATTTCGTATCATTGCTTTTTATGAGATGGTGCAAAAAGTTTGGATATTTTTTTAAACTTCTCCAGCACTAAGTTGTCGAATTCATCTGTTCTCAGGAAGCTAAAAACTATAAATACCTTTTAAGTACCATTATTTCTCAGAAACTCAGTGACACCCGGGGCGAACCTTTACACCACCCCCAACAATGCTAAATCTTGTCGAATAGCAGCACCCAACAAGTATTACCTAGCGACAAAAGCAACTCCTGGGGAAGGGTAGATGAGGTCTCCTTCTTTTGGGTCTCCTCCAGTAACCAGCCGCACTGACTTGTGCTCACCCTTATAATATCGATAATTATCGTTAACGTCAAAAAATTAACGATAATATCGATGCCCTGCATTTATCGATATTATCGATATATATCGATAAGTTTCCCATCACTAGACTAGCAATGCCAGTCAATTGGCATCGCATTCATCACCCAACGTAAGCGACGAAGAAAGAAAGCAGAGATGCTTCCACGCGATTGGTTCTTCCCTCAATCACCCAAGTTCCCCACACTGAGTGACGCTATAAAAGGACATTCCATGTTGAGAGAAGATCATTCCCTGGTCGACCGTCAAGGCGAACATTTCGGCTTCCCTTTGATTTGAGTTGGACCCCACTAGTGGTAATCTAATTCAGATATCGTTGTTGGAATACAGCCCGAAATCCGACCTGAACGGCACTGGGGACCATTGGAAGCAGTTGGAAGGGACCATTGGAAAACTTGGAAGCCGTTTGAGTGCTGCCGATAGTGTAGGTGTAGTGTATATACGACACACTATACGGTGTGTCTGAGTAGCGTGTGGGTAAGTATGTGTGGGAGTGTGAATAGCGTGAGTGTATGTGTGAGTGGCATGTGCGTGTATGTGTGTGTATGTATAAATAACGTGTGTGTGTGTGTTTGTGTAAATAACGTGTGTGTGTATGTGTAAATAACGTGTGTGTGTATGTGTAAATAACGTGTATGTGTATGTGTGAATAACTTGTATGTGTATGTGTAAATTATGTGTATGTGTGCGTGCGCGTGCGCTGTGAGTGTGTGTGTGTGCGTGTGTGTGCTTGTGTGTGTGTAAGAGTGTGTGTGTAAGTTTGTGTGTGTGTAAGTGTGTGTGTGTAAGTGTGTGTGTCTGAAAGTGTGTGTGTGTGTGTAAGTGTGTGTATCTGTGTGTATGTATGTATCTGTGTATATGTGTGTGTATCTTTGCTTGTGTATGTATGTATGTGTCTGTGTTTGTGTGTGTCTGTGTTTGTGTTTATTTGTAACATGGGACTGACCGAAATTCATATTTTTCTATTCAATTCAGCAACAAAAAGCTTTTTCTTGCGATTTTTTGAGAGCACTGGGTATGTGAAGAAGTTTTTGAGGTTTAAGCAAAAAGTGATGAGAAATTACATGGGACTGTTATGCATTTATGGGCAGTTCATGTTGGTATTGGTATTTGTATGCTGTTATTTATGACAGGTGTATGTGTTTTTTTGTGAAATGTTCATGGATGACTGTGTATGGTATTTGTACGTTTGGTGTGTGTTTTATACTATGGCTATGGCAGAATTAAATCTTTACACCCACCATAGTCCCACGGCAAGTCTACGTTTGTGCACTCAAGCACATACCCTTTAACTTTTTACTGTAACAGCTTCATTGTTATTGTATCTTTGAGTATCACAAATTTCAAATAAGTTAATCTTTCGTCGAGATAAACCTATTTTAGTATTGTAGGGGATTCCTGAGACATTTTTACGCAATCTTCTTCTATACCTATAAAAATGCAGTCCGGTCTGTCTGTCTGATCCATATAGGCTCGGAAACTACCTAACCGATCGACGTGAAAATTTGTATGTAGGGGTATGATGGTTTGAGACCCCTCCCTCTTCTGGAAGGGAGGGGTTCCATACAAACGAAACACAAATCTCTGCACATCTCGAGAACTAACCAAGTAAATGGAACCAAATTTGGCAGGTAAAGGTTTCTAGGGGTAACAAATATATCCATAATAGTTTGACACCCCTCTCTCTTCTACAAGGGAGGGGTCCCATACAAATAAAATACGAATTTCGCACAGCTAGTAAACCAATCAACCAAATACAGCCAAATTTGGTATGTGAATGATTTTAGAGGTAACAAATATGTCCATAATGGTTCGACTCCCCTCCCTCTTCTGTGAGGGAGGGGTTCCATACAAATGAAACACAAATTTCTGCTTATCTCGAGAACTAACCAACTAAATGGAACCAAATTTGGCAGGTGAATGTTTTCAGGGGTAACAAATATATCCATAATGGTTTGACACCCCTTTCTCTTCTATAAGAGAGGGGTCCCATACAAATGAAACTCAAATTTCTCACTGCTCAAGAACCAATCAAGCAAATATAACCAAATTTGGCAAGTGAATGTTTTTTGTGTAACAAACATGTCCATAATGTTCCGACACCCTTCCTTCTTCTGGCAAGTCTCCAAATACCATTTCGAAATCTAAGATGGCGACTTCCGGTTTCTGAAAATCAGCGGCAAATGACCAAATACCACCCAACATGGGTATTTCCGGAATTGTTATGATGCACTGAAGCCACAAATCGACCTCAGATAACATTCCGAATTGTAAGATGGCGACTTCCGGTGTCTAGAAAACAGCCGAAAATGACCAAATAACACCCAATATGAGCGTTTCTTTAACCAGATTGACGCACGGAGGCCAGAAATTGTTCCTAAATGCCATTTCGAAATCCAAGATAGCGACTTCCGGTTTCCGAAAAACAGCGGCAAATGACCAAATACCACCCAATATGGGTATTTCCGGGATTGTTATGATGCACTGAAGCCACATATCGACCTCAAACAACATTTTGAATTGTAAGATGGTGACTTCCGGTGTCTGGAAAACAGCCAAAAATGACAAAATACCACCCAATATAAGTGTTTCTTCAACCAGAATGACGCTCAGGGGCCAGAAGTTGTCTCCAAATACCATTTTAAAATCCAAGATGGCGACTTACGGTTTCTGAAAAATAGGCCGAAGTGACCAAATACCACTCAATATGAATATCACCGGATCCAGAATGATGCAAGGAGCTAAAAATTGACCTCAGACACCAGTTTGATTTGTAAAATGACAACTTCTGGGAAATAGCCGAAAATAGCAAAATACTACTACATATGGAATTTTTCCGTAATCGAAATGATGTATAGAAGCCAAGCATTGACCCTGGACACCATTTTGAATTCGAATATGACCACCTTTAGTTTCTGGAAAACAACGAAAATAACTGAAATGCACCCAATATATTTCCGGAATAGAGGTGATGTACAAAAGTCAAAAGTCGAGGATGTTGTCATTCCGATAAAACCAATCATTTCAAACGATATAAACAAATCGCAAGGAATCAATGAATTTGAAATGTTTAAAATTATTAAATTAAACACTAAAAAAGGCGGGACGAAGTTTGCCGGGTCAGCTAGTATTAGATATAATTTGACTATCACTTTTAGATATTAGCGTATAACCATTAATGCTCATACATATTCGATATTATTTCGCTTTGTGAAATATACTAAAACCATGCCAAAAGCGTTTTCGTAGAATCAACGTTTTGAGCTCAGCTTTTGTCCGATTCAAGATCTGTCTTTTTCAAAGATGGGTGAGAAAATGCTAATACGTGGACAAACTCTTAGAATTTTGATACTTAGCTTTAAAATAAAATGGCGTCGAAAAAACATCGGAAATTTCCGATTTCTCTAAAATTCAAAATGGTGCCACTGTTGCCCCTTAAGGTGAAATGCGTTCAAACTCTAAGGGATTTATTTTTGCGTCAAAACGCATGAAAAAATCGTACATAGAAGCCAAGGCAAAAAAATTGTTGCACTGTGTGTACGCTTGCTTATATCGACACTAGCTGCATTATTGCCCACTAAGCGAAATTGCAAAATAATCGTTATTTTTCTGATCGATGGGATCGCCTGTTTGTCTGTGGTTGAAGCTTACACAGACAACGAAGCTGTCTTGTATTGCACACGACCAGTGCTGATAAAAGTCATTTTCCCCAGCAAAATTCTTCGAAAATTACAGCCAATCATTTTCAATTCTCACTTCCAATGATCGCAGCACTCTTTCAGATACACTAAATTTTCGTCCTAGTAACGTGCTGTTACACTCAGATGAAATAGATCGCGCGCATCGTTCACGGTTACGGAATAAAATTTGACGACAAATCCAACCAAATGATCTGCACTTCAAGGCGAAAAAGAAAAACAAACAGTCCACTCAACCAAAATAAACCTCACCGAAACACTGTTTCACCGACACTGACCGATGCCTTGACAATCTTCGTTAACTGATAAACTAATTTTGTTGTCTTGCTTCCATCGCATGAAATATAATGAGGTGTTTTGACAGTTCACTTCCATGCAAAAAGCGGGAAGGGAGAACTCTGAAAGAATTGTAAAAAAATAACGTTTATGGATGCTTTTTTTCACTTTCACTCAAGAGTGTCAACAAATATCAACCCTGCACACGACAGCGCATTCTTGGGTATGTATTTTATTCGTTCGGACATGACAGCTAAGTTTTTTTTATCCCTTTCCGACCGAGCCCACACAATTGTGTAGGTAAAAAATGACAGATAACAATACCTAAATCAAACCAATTCCTATATAAAAACACATGCTTACTCCGGTTTCTTATTTTTCGTAGCAGCTGAGATGTTGACACTAGCGTTGTAAGCAATAAAACAATGAACAGGACGTTCAAAAAGCGAGAGAGCAGGTGTTGTTTAAATCACCTTCTTCCTACGCAATTATATGGGCCCGGTCGGAAAGGTTTACACGGTGTCTCTGGTAGAAGGAACTTATCCGAAAAAATTAGTATCGCTCTTATACTCATCATTCGAAAGCTCAAGGTGTCCCCTTTAATATGCTACTAAAATTGAAATGTTTTATCGGCGAGTCCAGAACAATTTTTTTTCAGACATTTTTTTGTAATTGAAAAGCTGGTGGAGTGGGAACTATGTATACTTATCAAGGGATTTAGGTGCTGGGGGCCCGATCAGATAGTGTTGAAACCTTCAAGTTCTGTTTTTTTTTTCATATAATGAAACAATATTTGGCATGATCTTAATATTTTTTGAAAAGGGTGAAGTGGGGTAAAAAAGACTCGAAAATGTTGAGTCTAAAAGCTGCTGAAAAGACAAAAAAAAACTATAACTTTTTATACGCTTGATCGATTTCTCTGAAAATTGATATGGTAATTCTATCCTATAAAAATATACAATGTCAGTTATTGAAAGTTGCTGTCGAGGTTTCATGATAAGATATTTACATTTTTCTTCAAAAACATGGTGATTTATGGAGTTTTTTTCTCTTTTGTCCTCAGTATTCCTAAATTTAAACAATACGTTTTATAAATCAACTCAAGAGCTTTCATTGGACGTATTCAAAAAGTGCACCGTTTAAAAAATCGATTTTTTCATAACAAGGTTTAGGCTATCATTTAAACCTGTTGCACAAGGAGCGCAACTCCATTTTGTACCTATATTTAAAATGCTGGCTATAGCTCTATAATATCCCAGCTGGTCTCGAGGTACGATGCTTGTCTTACAAGCCAGTCCTCGTATGTTCCAATTTCGGTTGGGAAAGACCGTTAAAATCAATCTCATCTTAAATTTTTGTTATTGGTACTCGCTTTGCATTATTTTCACACAATATCCGAAGCAAATTTCTTATCAAGTAACCTTCATAGTAAGCTGTTGATTTTTGTTGTATGGATCCAGCCTAAAAGTGACTTAACATAGGTCACAAAGCCTGGTATAGCCAGTAGAGATGGTCGGGTTTCGGGTTTTCAAACCCGGAACCCGAATCCGACGGGTTTAAGTTTGAAAATTTTTGAAAGTGACGGGTACGGGTCGAGTTCGGGTTTGGTGGAAAAAAATTCGGGTTCGGGTCGGGTTTGGGTTTGAAAACCCGAAACCCGACTATATCAAATAAGTACATTCATAAGATAATGATGTCTAATTTCATGCAATTGTAAAAATCACTAACACTTCAATACAATTCGAGACTAAAGGCTTCAGGGCAGCCTCAAATTGGTTTAAAAAATTGACCTCAAAAAAAAAAAACTCGGGTTCGGGTCGGGCTCGGGGTTTCACAGCGTCGGTGTTCGGGTCGGGTTCGGGTTTCCCAAAAATATAATTTTCGAGTTCGGGTTTGATCGGAAAAAAAAAGTTTCGGGTTCGGGTTACAACCGAAAAAAAATCAAATACGGGTTTGAAAAAAGCCAAACCCGACCATCTGTAGTAGCCAGTACTTCAAACATTATTAATGGTACAATAAACATACCGAATTGCAGAAAAATTTATGCATTCTACTCAAAGTTACAGTAACATTATGATTTTAGCAACACCTGGACATTAGAGTTTAAAATGCCATTTCACCAGGCCCGGATATAAGGAGGGGTAAATGCCCCGGGCCTTTCGACACGAGGGGCCCCCCTGGTCACAGGTCAGAAGTGGATACAGGTTGGAGACCTTTTTCTTGTTTTGCTCGTCACCTTCAAGTGAAGCGTAAATCATTTCAACTAATTTTTTTGAGAAAAAAAAGAGACCCCACGAAAATTTCTGTCCCGAACCCCAACACCTGAATCCCGCTCTGCATTTCACTAATTCCTAACTCCTTTCCCAAAAAACTTATATGTACAAATTATTTCATGGATGAACAAACCCTGGAAATTTAAGCTCGATTGGGGGACATCGATACAAAACGCATAAAACGTATAGCTTAGATACAGGGTCCAGTTTTGTTGACAAGAAGAAAAGAGTTGTTATAATCGTCATTTTTTTGAAGAAAAATGCAAATATTCTGTTACGAAACCACGACAGCAACTCTTAACAACCGACATTTTATGTTTTTATAGGATAGAATAACCATGTCGATTTTTTACGAAATCAATCAAATCAATCAAAATCACCAATCAAAATCAATGTAATCAAAGTCACAACATTTTATTTGTTTTCAGCTGATTTTTAACTCAAAATTTTCGAGAGTCTTTTTACCCCACTTAACCCTTTTTAAAAAATCTGATATTATGTAAAGCTTTGTTTTGTTATATAAATAAAAACAACCCTGAATATTTCAGTACGATCAGAGAACCCTGATAGCTTTTTATATTTCTGAAACATATTATTTATTTGCATTTCACCAGCTTTTCAATTTCAAATATATGTTCGAAAACAAATTGTTCTAGACCCCCCGATAGAACTTTTAAATTTTGGTAGGATATTAAAGGGGACAGCTCAAGCTTTCGAATGACGAGTATTAGAGCGATATCAATTTTTTTGGATAAGTTCTTCAACCAGGGACACCGTGGTTATTGTGAGGATATCCTTTTGGTTTGGTCTGCGCTGTTTACAACCTGCTGATCGGCTGCGGCTGGTATCGATGATATTGGACTCACACTCCTTCGTTTCTCCTTTTTCTCAGGGTGATCCCATATTGAATATGGAGCAAACCGTTTCATATACAGATTTTTCCATTGTTGATTTTATTGCCCCCAACAGCCCGTTTGGCATTGCATGTGTGCGCCGTCGTCAGTGGCTGTTGGGCTATGTACCGAATGTATGGGAGAGCCAGGATTGGATTCTAGCAGAAGGAAATTATTAGCGCTCTCAAGGTTTGAGTAATCGGTTTGCGATCTTCTACAAAGATTCTTGATGATGAAATGGTGTTTGAATTCCGATGTTTGCATTAGTTCGAAATTTAGCTGCGAACGGGGCGTTGCGATGCCAACTTTTTTTTTTCAACAAAGTTGTAGATCTCTTAATTTTATGAAACTTTACAGAATATACAAAATTCACTCCAGGTTTCAAAGATATACGAGTTTTTATGAAATTTGCCCGAATTTCACGTTTTATTATGGTAATTGTATGAGTTCGCTCGAATTAATTAATTTCTTACAAATTTTTTCTCGATAGAAATGGAATAATTACGTCATTTTCTTTCTAGTACGCGGCTAGATTCCGAACTTATTCAAACATCCAAATGGAAGCCCTAACTATACCAAGAAACTTTGTAGAAGATCGCAAACCGATTGGTCGAACCCTGAGAGCGATAATAATTTCTCAAGCCTGGCTTTACTAACTTCTGTACTCTGATGTCTTTGAATTGAGTTATCTATATAAAAACCTATTTGATCTCGAATGAGAATTTGAGATCAAATTCTGTCTTCGTTATACATTTTTTTTCTTCTGTATGCCTGAAGGGCACTGGGTACTGAAATGCCACTGCGACATTCTTGCTGATTGTCTTTTGTGGCGGGCCCCGATTGCTGTGCACAGGTTACGGATTGCTCGTACTCATTGATGGAGTAGAACTTTTGTTGTAAACCTGTTAGGTACAACATAGTTGATGAAACTAATGACCTGTTTGCAGTGGTGGGCACCATTCCGCTAATTCGCTAATTCGCTAATTAGCGACGCTAAAATTCAGTTAGCGATTTAGCGATTTCGCTAATTTTTGAACTGGTTAACGAAACTGTTAGCGTCGCTAAAATTTTGGCCTTTGAAACGCTAATCGCTAATTCGCTAAATTTTGTAGAGAAGCGACAATAGGTATATTTAGGAAAACTGTGAATTGCTGATGACGTACGTAAATTGCTTCGAAAGATGAACATACTTTACTGCGAAAGTTACTTTTGTCAGTTTTTTACCCTAGAATGGAGTTTCAGTTATCGTACAAGCCACAGGAGCCTTTTTGAAGAACAAGCACAAGGTCTAGATTAAATTTTCGGCACACCAAGAACTTTGGTAAATTGCAATGCGCGTGAAATTATGACAACTTTGGTTCTACTTTTTCGATTCAGATAATAATTGAATTTTTATGAAAACTTTTTTTAAGAGTATCTATTTTCATTGCAAGCTAAATAACTTTTGTTATTCTTATTTATACAAAATCAAATAAGAATACCGTTTCGTAAACCTCTTACTGTAAATAGCTTTAAAAAGTAATTGTTTTCGTTTGTTTCAAAACAGATCAAAGTAGTCCAAATCTTAGAGCTCCACACTTGGTATGGAGTTAAAAGGTAGCTTCCTAAGAAGTTGTACCTAGAGGAAGCAAGAGCTTCGCAAGGGCAAAGTAAATGCTCTGAGCTGTCTGGTTCAGATTTGCAGAATTGGCAGGTGTCGTTCAACACTACGCCGATTTTCTTTAAATGATAAAAAGCGGGACAGTGTCCGGTGAGGAGTCCCGTAATTATCCGTAGGTCACTACGATTTAGACTAAGTAGCTTTCTGGCGGTTCCAGGGTTCGGATAGATAAACTGTTTAGCTTGTCTACAACCCTGTGCCTGTTGCCATTGGGATACTATTTCTAGCCCTCCCAAGTTAGTAGTTCGCTTTTGATAGCGGAAATGGACGTACCCAGAAACGGCTCGGGGCCAATAAACCGCTGAGCTGATCCCTGTCTTGCTAGGTAGTCAGCGTGTTCATTACCCTCGACTCCGCAGTGTCCGGGCACCCAAAACAGAAAAACTGAATTCGGTCGGGAAAGTTCTCGTAGAGTTTCACTGCATTCCCAAACAAGTTTGGAAGCGCATTTGACGGACTTAAGTGCTAGTAGTGCTGCTGGACTGTCCAAGAATATACCGATTTTCGCATGTCTGTAGTTGCGTTGCAGACATATTTTTGCGCAGATATATATGGCATATACCTCTGCTTGAAAAACGGTGGGCCATTTTCCCAGGGAAAACGTTTCTCTGATACTGGGTCCGTATATGCCAGATCCTGTTAGGGATCCCATTTTCGAGCCGTCCGTATAAAAACTGACGATGCCAGGTGGAAGATTAGGCCCTCCATTGTTCCACATAGAGCGGTTTGTTTCAATCACTCTATATGGAATATCCATGTTGGTCCTAACGTCCATCCAGTCGGAGACTGTGGTTAATAGCGGAGTTAGTTTGAACTCCCTAAGTATGCGAAGGTGGCCGATTTGGTCCCCTTCAAGTATAGTTTTCCTCCGTTGCAACCTTAGAGCGCCAAGCTCTGCTTCCTTTTTCACATGCAGATGTAGAGGTATTTTTAATTTAAGGAGTAAATGTAGTAATGAAGATAGAAAATTAAACTAACTGAAAATATGATTGTAGAAACTACGAAAAATATAGTTCATATAGTTTATATAGAACTACGTCTTTAACGTTCTGCGGTGGTGTAACGGGAACACATCTGACCGGAGATTGGAAGTTGTGGGTTCGAGTCCCACCTGCTGAACTATGTTTTTCGTAGTTTCTACAATCATATTTTCAGTTAGTTTAATTTTCTATCTTCATTACTACATTTACTCCTTGAATTAAAAATTAAAAATAGCATGACTTTGCTTAGAGTCGGAAAAAGAAAAGTAAAAATGTTTGTGACGCAAGTCGATGTTGCTGCTGGTAAAGATGGCAACTTACTGGCACGTTTCTATCTCTCACACTGAGAAGTCATTCCAACTTCCACTGAGGGTGTTGAAACAATAGCAAGCTATAAATAATAGTCTCTACTGAGTAAATGTTCGAAGTGCGAGAATTGGATAAGCGATACAAAACTCGATTCTAGAACTACGTCTTTAACGTTCTGTGGTGGTGTAACGGGAACACATCTGACCGGAGATTGGAAGTTGTGGGTTCGAGTCCCACCTGCTGAACTATATTTTTCGTAGTTTCTACAATCATATTTTCAGTTAGTTTAATTTTCTATCTTCATTACTACATTTACTCCTTAAATTAAAAATTAAAAATAGCATGACTTTGCTTGGAGTCGGAAAAAGAAAAGTAAAGATGTAGAGGTAGTAGGCAAAGCATAGCTTCCATGGCTGCAGTTGGAGTTGTTCGCATAGCGCTGGTAACCGAAAGATATGCAGGTCTTTGAACTTTTTTGAGTTTGGCTTGCGCAGTCACTGTGTTCACCTTAGGCCACCACACTAGGGCAGCATAGGTGATTCTTGGTCGGGCAATGGTCTTGTAAGACCAGAGTGCCAAGTCTGGTTTCAGTCCCCAGGTCTTACCGTTCAGAGTTCTGCAGGCCCAGATCGCTGAGATCGCTTTCTTAGCGGCATGATCCAGTTGTGCAGATCAGTTCAGTTTCTTGTCCAGAATAATTCCGAGGTATTTGACTTCATTGCTAAAGCCCAGTCTAACTCCATTCAGTATTGGAGGAGTGATGGAGATCGCCCTCCGTCTGCCGAATGGAATTAGGACTGTTTTTAAGGGGTTTATGTTTAGACCCTCCTGTAAACACCATGACATGGTGGTATTCAGAGCCGTTTGCATTCGGCTCGACAGAGCTGCGTCATCTTTACCTCTGACGATGAGGACGATGTCATCGGCGTATCCAATGACCTCGTAACCAAGCTGTGAAAGAAGTGCGTCGTCAACTAGTGACCATAACAAGGGCGAGAGAACTCCTCATTGCGGGCATCCCTTGATCACTGACATTGTTACAGACGAATCTCCTAAGGTTGCTGTGATCACTCTGCTAGAGAGCATTGCGTGTATCCAGCTCCTTGAAGTGTGGTCGATTCCCTTATGAGAAAGAGCCGTATCAGTTGATGCAAAGGACGTGTTATCGAAGGCCCCTTCAATATCAAGAAAGGCACATAGCGCCGTCTCCTGATAACTCAAGGACTTTTCAATCAACGTCACTAAGCTGTGAAGAGCAGTTTCTGTTGACTTGCCGCTTTGATAGGCATGTTGGTTCCTGTTCAGCGGGCAGTCTTTAAGAAACTCATCACGGATATATTTATCCATTATTTTCTCCATCAACTTGAGACGTGATGAGGTAAAACTTATGGGTCTGAAAGTTTTAGGTAGGGTTTTGTCCTTTCTTCCAACTTTGGGGATAAGCACTACCTTCACCTTCAGCCAGTTATCCGGAATATGGCCCAGGATAAAGCTGGCTCTGAAGAGGTTGATGAGTTCGGACATGATAACTGCGGCCGATTTTCGTAGAAAGATGGGTAGTATGCCTTCTGGACCTGGAGACTTCATAGGGTCGAATGAGCAACCTATTGAAGCTTCCGTGAACAGTCGACGGGCCAGCAGGATGGACTCCCGAGACGCCATATGTCTCGAATTGTCCTGCCGCGACCCATCACTATTCAGTTCTTCGGTCTCTGTCGATCCAGGAAAAGGGGTGTTCATAAGAACCTCCAGCGTTTCCTTGGTAGTGACAGTGAGGCATCCATCCTCTTTCCTCACTTGTCCTAAACCGTTAGTATGGTCTTTGGACATCGCCTTTTGGAGCCCCGTAGCTTCCGGCAGAGTATGGATTCTTTCACAGTGACTAACTCTGGATTTCCGTTTAGCCTTGCGTAGCTCGGCGTTGTACTTAGTGAGGGACGCCCTGTAGTAGTCCCAGTGAGACGTGACTTTTGCCCTGTTGAACAACCGCCTAGTTTCCCGACGAAGGTCACTAAAATGATCATTCCACCACGGCATACTGACCGCTGTGTTAGTGGACAGTTAGCGTCGAAAGCATCCATGATTCTGTTTTGTAGATCATTTGCTGCCGCATTAAGGTCAACTGAGTTTCGAATGTTGCTGTAACTGAAAGTTCGTGAATCGATCAGGTATTCCTTAAAGGATTCCCAATCTGTATCCTTAGGATTTCTGAACAGCTCTCTTTTCAGAGGGTTAGCCTCTATATTAAAAACGATGTGTCTGTGGTCCGACAAACTAGTTTCATCGGAGACATGCCAATTTTTAATCCTTTCAGAAATAGAGGCGCTACACAGAGTGAGATCAAGGACCTCCTGTCTGATAGCATTGATAAACGTGGGGTTATTCCCTACATTACATATATTGACATCGTTAGAAGTAAGGTATTCAAGTAGGTACTCACCCCTGGTGTTGGTGTCCGAGCTGCCCCTGATCGTGTGGTGAGCGTTGGCATCGCAGCCGATCAGAAACGGCTTGTTGATGCAGTACCGCACGAGCGCAGCAACTTTGGGTGGCGGTATACCTTGGTCGTCCGGGAAGTAGGCCGACGCGACAACCATTTCCTGCTTTCCTCTGGTTGTCGGTACTTCAACCGTGACGGCAACGACGTCGCGTTGGATAAATTCTGTAATAGGTAAAAATTTTAGTTCTCTATTTAGCAGAATTGCAGCCCTTGGTTTGGACTGCGTGTCACAGTAGATTAACCTACCGTTAGGAGCGTTAAGTCCGAGAACTTTGGATTCGTTGATCCACGGCTCCTGGATGAATGCAGCCGCTAGCTGCTCTTTGGCGAATCTCCTGCAAAGAACACCCGAGGCGCCTTTTGCGTGATGGAGATTCGCTTGCACGCAGCGAAGGCTGCTCACTTTGCAGTGAAGTTGCCGTCTTTGTCCGGATCGGAAGATGATCCTGGTATTGGCTGACGGCTGCCAACAGCGGTTTGGCTGGTCGATGGACGTTGTTCTTCCTCACTGTTCGGCTTAGGTTGCAGCAGTCGATTGGCAACAGAAGGTCGTCGCGCACACTGTGGCGGTTTTTGACTCCGGGGGGTGCGACTTTTCGGTGGTTGATGCTTCACACTCTTGCGAGTCTTCGGCGGAACCGTCCGAGCAGCCGCGGGGTTGCGTTGTTTGGGTGGTGACAGGGCACTTACGGGGGAGCATCCTGCGCGTACCTTCCCAACCGCAGGGTTGCGTTTGGGTGGTTGTGGGGCACTCCCGGAGGAGTTTCCCACGCGAACCTTTAGCCCATTCGCAGGATCGCTTTGCCTGGGTGGTGGCAGAGTACTCCCGGAGGAGTTACCCGCACGTACCTTCCCTGACATTGCGACGGAGTCTTTCCTGCCTGTGACGTTCGGCCTTCCGCTTACCTATCGGATGCGTGCCTTGCCGAAACCGTAGTGCAGTTCATTATTTCTACTCTCAACGAGTTTGGCCGATTCTTCGTCAATATCCAACTAGTTCGACCAAGGTCTTTACCAATTTGCGGTTACAGACTCGCCACATTTTGGTAGAGAGATGGTCGTTCTGATTCTGGAGTGAACGAAGAATCTTTTCGTCCGGAGAGTTCGCACTGTCCGCGAAGTAACCGACATACCGTCTGGCCTTCGGCAGATCCTTCATGTGGTATACACGAAGTTGTGCTCCCTCCCATGGTACGAGAGAAGATACCTCCCTTTCCAACCACTGCACTGTGTCGTTGTCGGCACAGGCAAGTTGCAGGAGGCCATTTTTTAGATGGCAACCGTTAAACTTGGGCCTGGTGGTTGGATTTTCCTGGTCCGCAATGCGATCGAGGATGGAGGTCCGGACAGCCTGAAGCTGGTCCGTTGTGAGTAGGGAGCTGGGGTGGGTAGCAGAAGTAATCGCAAGGCTTATAGCTCCCACCATGTCCCTATATGTGGCCTTTGGGAGCGGCTTCGAACCCGATGACTCCAAGCCAGTGCCGTTCCGCAGTTTTTTAGGCTGTGGACACTTAGTACTGGTATTTGGGGACACCAAGTCGTCCGACCGCTGTCGCTTGACGGCGACTTGGTTCGATTGAGCAGGCTGCTCTGTTGGAAGGAGGGCCAGCTTCCTGGCTTCTTCGTACGAGAGACCAGTGCGAAGATTTTTGCTCAGTCGCCGCCTTTGCGCATTTGAAATTCGCTTGACAAGGGGTGCCGATGATTCGGGTTTCCCTTCGTCATCGGGCCTTGTCTGTGGACCGGGAACTAAGTCCATTTGACTTTCGTCATTCCCTTGTGGAGAAAGTAGGATTAAGGATGAAGCAGAGGGTCCTCCGTCCAGCGATTCGCTGTCGAGGTTGAAATCATCCTCATGCTCCATCTCCTCCGTTCTGCCCGGTGCGTTTGTTTTTATTGGACTACGCTCCGATGAGTCCATGGGTTCCGGCAAAGAAAGGCTGCCGGTGACCGAATTTTGTGAAGTTTTGTCGTTCATAAAATTCCCACGAGTCGTTGGGTAAAGAAGAGTCCGCTGCATCAGTGACCCGCGTGATGCAGTAAGGGCTAATTACTGTGAAGGGTGCCCTGGTGCTACACGTTATACATTTGATATCGGAATCGATTACGCATTCAGGTCCGACCTTGAAATAGAATTTTGATTTGCTATCTGTATTCCAATTCATATGTAATTCGTATTCAAATTGCCGACAGGAACACTATTCCAATTCAGGTTCCGAATCGTTTCAAAATATCAGTTAAGTATCAAAATATTCTTAAAAAGATTGTTTAAATAGTTTACTTTCTCAGATTTACCAACCAGAACTAAATTAAATTTGAATAAACGCCTAAATCTCCACATGTTTCGAAAACAAGATACATTTATGATCTTCACTGTGTCGCATCGCAGTTCTTGCCGCGCCACAAGACGCAAGAGTGTCGCACCATTGTTTGTCACACGCGTGCCCCGCGACGATCGCTTGCCGGTCGTTGGTCAATCAGTCAGTCAGGTCACTGGCGCCGCCATCCACGTGTACGCATAAGAAACATGAGAAAGCGTTCCGAAAAGAAACTGGTCAGAAACCGGTTCCCTTCTGTAATCACCATAATCAATAACAGGAACGCCCCTGGTGCCCTTCGATTGCGCAACGCCGCCGCCGGGTTGCGAAATGGTTTACTAATCTGTCCGGGATGATTTATTGCATTCCAACTAATTTATTGATTTACAAAAAATAAATGGGTTAAAAAATTTCACTTGATGCTCTACTAACATAAACTCTAAGTTTTGGAAAGCATAAGTAACGTCCTAACCTCGGCTGCTCTCGCACCGGTCGGTGCGGCGGTGCAACATCGCGCAGCATCGATCTCGCAGAGAGCGTGGACCTCCCGAGTGACATGCCGCTCCGTGTCGCACACCAACGTGGGGAGCTGCATGTCACTTGGATCCTAACAGAGCAAACGGATGGAACCGATCCCGTCAGTCTCTTTGGTGCAACTCGTGTGTGAAGATCGGAACCTCCCTAGTTCTAGAGTGCGAAAAGCTAGTGCAAAGCCAGTGTTAAGAGCAAGCAATCATACCTACCTTACCGACAAAAGTAACCCCGCCCTGCCTTGCTCAGGACCGTTCCTCGTATATGGGACTGTCCAGTGAATAGTTGTTCACCTGTGTGCGAATAGAGAGGCTGCTGTGTTGTTCCCTGAGTTCGTGTTGATGCATCAACCCACAATCTAAGCGTGTGACCTTCGGCCTTAATGCTTCTCTCCGGTGGAGTTTTGCAAAGCGTTTAGTTGCTGCTGCTGCTGCCGCATCTTCCTACTAACACACAGAGCAGTGAATCAAAGCGGAAAAAATACCCGTGGAAATATCGGTGAAAATTGGCTGATCGTGCGTGCGTGATAGTGTGGAAATTCGTTCTGAAATTTCGCCCGTTTCCTGCCGCTGCAAACATCCGCACGACCAAACGCCACCGCCGCCGTCGCGCGAACGTTTGGTGCGTTGTGTCCGGGCGCGCGCGTTCCCGACTGTTCTGTGTTCGTGTGTTTTGGGTCAGTTTACACAATTTTTCGCGATTATTTTTGGATTCTAACATCATCAGCATCAGCATCATCATTAGCATCGCCATTCAAGCCAGTCGACGCCGTCCGGCCAAGCTGCGAAGAAAAGCCGTCGACGTCCACCGAATCGGTTAACTAATAATTGCGGGCGTGTGTCTGTGTGTGCAATATCAAGATTTGAGTGCCTTTTTTTGGTTTGCTTCTCGTTTTGGGAGTGTTGAAAATCCTATTCCGACTTCCGATTTTTTTGCGCGCGTGTTTTTTTCTGGAGGAAAATTAATCTAGTGGAGAAGTGCGTTCGAAGATGGAATCCACCGGGAGCAACGGAGTGACTTCTCTGGAAGAACTCCAGCGGCAGCTGAACGAAGATCTGGCTCAGGTGGTGGCACCATCGCCAACGGCGCCGGCTGCCAATTTAGTGGCCACCACCATTAGCACTATTGTGGTCCAAGGCGGCCCTCTGCAGCTGGTGATTGCGTTGCTGAAGGTAAGTGTTATCTTTGATTTTGATGTCGACTATCGCATGGTTTTAGTCTCCAACGACTCTGTGACCGCGCAACTGATTGTGACAAAACAAAAGCTAGAAAAAGAAAAAGCGAAAGTGGTCTCATGGGTGGGCTGCCGCCACAAAAAGGCAGCCGGGATTGCTTGCTGCTTGTGAAGTGGTAATCGTGGGGAAGGGAAGAGTTTGACGAAGTGAAAACGACTGATTGGGCCGTATCGTGTCAAGCGGCATTCAGCTCTGCTTCATTGAAGACGCGCCTGAGGGTGCATCGCGAGATGAGTACCGTGTGGAGATCGTGTTTGCTTAGGGCAGTTTAACTTGCGCTCTATGATTGGTTGGTGAACAAAATTGAACAGCAAACCGAACAAACAGCGGCTTTCATAACACAAGCGAAAGGGCGATTAATCGTTCGTTACCCAATCGGTTCGCGGCGGTGCAAATTGGCCACCGGGAATGTGAACCTGTTTGTTCTGTGTGATCACTAGTTGGAATATGGGTGTGTACTTTCAAGTGGAATAAAGAGGAGAAAAAAAAATCTGTCGACAGAGCTTGAAATCACGTTCGGAGGAAGCGTGAGAAGTTGAAACAGATGTTTGTTCTGGTTGTAGATTTTAGCGTTTCAGATTGCGTGATTTTTTATTAATAGCTCTTTTTTTGTTTAAGTCATCGATTTATTTTGAGTAATGTGCATAACATGGCGAAAAATAATTAAAATATGTTGTTCAAATTTCTAATTCAATAATGCACGATATTTCAACAAAATCGAAATCACTTGATTGACAGTTCGTCCTTGCACTAACAGTGTCACTCGAACGGTTTAGAGTGATTTTTATTTTTCTTTTACATATCGAAGGATAACGAAACCTATATTTTTTAAGCATGTCCAGGAAAATTCACTACGATTTAGAAAAATTTAGAAATTCATTTATAGCTACACAACCTAATTGAAAATAAATCTGTAGTCTTTCCAGCATCTAAGTATAAGCGAAATACTCTGGAATTTCAATTTATGTTTTGTCTCCTGAATTTCTCAAAAATTTACAGTAGCAAAATATATTTAGGTGACCTTCAAAGTTTCCGGAATTACGTGATGACTATTCAGTTATTATTGAAAAAACGTGATAATATGTGCCGATAAATTTCATTCAAAATTATTCTCACTTCTATTTAGGGGTAATTTGATTATTTATGTTCAAGTGTTAACCTACCTTTTCATGATTGTAACTAAAAAATCAAAAACGTCTTAACTTTGAAATGTCAATAAGCTCAAGCGTCGAAAAAATGATTTAAAATCTGTGATTGTGACAAAAAGTCGTACGATCAGAAGCCTCTCATAACGCAATAGAAAAATCTAATACCTAAAATGTTGATAGGCCGAAATAACAAAACATCGTAAATTATTCAAATTTTCGAAACATAGAAATGAAACTAACCATTTCGCGCAGTCATTTCTATTCGAATAGTTTCATTTTTATTTCATTCCCAGCGGTGCCAGATTGAAAGACATGACTTCAAACCGAAGACATTTACCCTGCGTTGTGAAGACAAATTCGGATTCGGAAATATTTGAAGACAAAATATGTTATAACGACTCGCAATTTGCAGAGGGCGTGACCTTTTTGTTTGCTCGACTGTTCTCGATTTGCTGGTATTTTTTTCAGCTTTCGATCGGTTTTAACGAGTCATCTTGGGTTGGAAGACATGTGAAGACATTTTTGCTCGAAACGTGAAAACATTCGAAAAAATACCTGGCATCCCTGCATTCCTTTTGGCTACTGTCGTCTGTCATCAGATCACGGTAAACCTTTACGCTGTCAAACTAGTTGGATTACGAGTTCCTTTCCCATATAGTGTTCGTGTATGACTGTTTCAATTGGAATAGGATAACTGACGTACATATAAGTCTGGATTTGAAATTGGCATCGCATCATTTGGTGATACTTTTCGAACAAGGAATCAGTCACATTATATTAACGACAGTTAAAACGCAACAAGTAACAGCAAACAACAAAACGATCACCAAAAATTCTTTTTAAGTTGGATATTTTTGAAACTCTCAGGGAATAAATAAGCACATATTACCTATGTTTCGGCAAAGTTGGTTTCTACAGCCTAGACTTTAGCCTGTTTTGTGCTGTAGAGCCGGAAAACATCTGCGTCCATTATTTGGGACTAGTGCTGTATGCCCCATATTTGAATTAGGATGTGGTAGTACCCTATCCCAGTAAGGATCGACTCGTTTTGTGCAGCCTAATGCCTTACCAGGATCACAACGCTAAATTTCAAGGGACTTTAGTAGCCCTTTCCCAAATATGCAGACTAATTATTACCCGAAGATCTTTTTATTGAAATAAAGTTAGATTTGGGCTTTTCTTGCACTCGGTTTGATAAATCTTATGGCTTCTCTGGATGGATCTGAAGCGTTCCAACTTGATTGCACCATGGATTTTTCTTAGATTCTAAATTCAGTCCTCAGAGCGCATTCAGGGACTCCACAAAATGGTTCTAGATCAATAAAATTTGATGCCTAACCTTCTCTTGCTAGGCTGTCGGTTTTGAAGTAGAATACTTCTCTCAGGAAGTTCGGCTACATAGGGATGTGAAATGAATATCTAAAACAGAAAAAGGGGACAAATATGTCCAATTTCAAATGCTAATAAATCGGTTAGTATAAGATGGATTTCCTTCATTCTTGCAGCAATAGATTGGAAAATCTTCTAAGATTCTTCCCAAAAGAAGATAATTGTAATTTTATTTTTCAAACTATTGTACTATTGAAAATAGTCAAGCCTTGTCAAAACGAAAAATTCGACCTCTGATTGGTCGTTATATGATTGCTTCCCAAGCACGGTCTACAGAATCATATACCTTGCAATTTAAAACATGCTATTTGCAATTTAAAACATGCTATATATAAGAGCCTGTTTCAGCCGAAGCCGCTCATAATAGTTCTAGACAGTGCCAACAGCAGTCGTCCTCCCTTAGCAGCAGCACTAGCAGTGCAGTGGATACCAGCGATGGCGGAAAGCGGCCACAGCTGTGGCGTAATAATGGATAGCAGCTGGGCCAGCTGATGCAGGGACAGTGGATACCAATGGCAGCGTATAGCGGCCACAACTGTGGCATGGCTATAGATAGCGCACTAGTTGCAGCGGATCTCAGCATCGATAGCGGCTGATTCAGTGAGGCACTTTAGTGAAATGCAGTCTTTGTGCGATAGTGGGCACTAGTAAATACATTCAATGAAAAGTTGACCCAATTTGACAACACGTGAGCCGTCTAACTTTGAGAGTTAAATCAGATTTTCACTGTTTATTATATCACAAGGAATACTTTATTCGCACTGTCTCAAAATTTAAAAACTGTCAAGCCCCAACCATGACAAGCAACTTACTATATTATTGGAAATGGTCAATCCTTGTTGAAGCGTAAAATTCGATTGATCTGATTAGTCAACGTTCATTTACTAGAAAAAATGACTTGTAAAAGTATTCTAATTCAGCCCTGTTATTTTTTTTTTCGTTTTCTTCAACGCCACAATGGCAGGGCACCCAGTATAGAGTAATATCGTTTATACTGCCCAGTTTTCTCGAATTAAGGAAGAATTCCCAATCTGTGTCTTTAGGGTTGCTTGACTGTCAGAAAAAATGCAGATTTTTGCAAATCTGTGTGACTTCCATTCGTAGTGGCTTGATTTAACTACTGTGAAGGGAATGTCATAGGTTTATCCAATCTATAGTCATCAAATCTTCTACTGTGTCAACATTGGAGTTTAATCTGAATTCCTTAAAGGTCCCAAAATCTGCTTCCAGGTCACCATCAAAAAGATTGTTATAACGTTTAAATTGCAGAGCATTTTTTACAGCCTGCTGCTCCACGAACATGTGTAAGGGTATTATGTAGAGAAGGGCTTTCAAAGCAGCTGATAGTGTACTTTTCATTGTCCCTGTCATTGATATATATACAGGCAAACCTCTGCGGTTCACTAAGTTTCGTTTGAGCGGTTGCCTGGTTAATTTTAGTCCGCCACATAAGTGAGGCATATGTGACTTTCGGACGAACAATTGTTTAACAAATCCAGCGGACAGTTTTTTCATGTTTTCTTACGATTCTGCTACAAATTCATAGGGCATTTGAAGCCTTAGTGATAACCTTGGTACTATAACAAATTTAGAAGGATTATGGTTACATCGTCTACGTAACCATTCACATTCTCTAGTTCTTCTAGCCTTTGAAGAAATCGTCTACAACCAAGGACCACAATAAGAGCGAAAAAAACTCCTCTCTGAGGACATCCCTTTATCGATTTGATATTTACTGCGCACCTCCAAGGTCAGCAGAGTTTCTCGACTTTTTTGCATAACCATTGTCCATTCAATAATTCTGTTATCCAGGCCCCTTGCTTCTATTACAGAACGAATTGAGCTATAAAATACATTATCAAATGCTCCTTCAATATCAGGAATATTTTACTAACTAGCGACTGTGGCGCCATTATGATAAATTTACCTGGTTGGTAAGCGAATTGGTTTCTACTCAGTAAACTTCACGAAGCTTATTGACTTGACGAAGTAATCTAAAATATTTTCCATAGTCTTCAAAAGAACAGAGAAAAGATTTATGGTTTTAAAGACTTTGGAAGTCATTTTGTCTCTTTTTCCCACTTTTGGAAAAAAAAACAACTCAAATCTGTCTCCAGGCTTTAGGTATGTAACACTGGCTCGGAAGAGCTCAGTCAACTGGACAATGAGAGCTTCTTTCCCCTTTTGTAGTAAGGCTGGAAAGATTCCCTCCATTTCAACAGGTTTGTAAGGTTGAACAGAGCTTAGAGCACATTCAAGCTTAGCAGGCGTGGAGATTTGGAGACTTTAAGATAGGAATCTGTTGACTATAAAAGACCTACCTTATCTGAGTCCTGTACTGCAGCCGATATAGGTGTTGACTCTGGAAAACGAGTTTTCATCATTACGTCGAGAGTTTCAGAGGGATCACTGGTTTTGCTGCATCCCAGTCTGGAGTGACTTCCACTCGATTGAACAATTGGCTAGATTTTTTCGTCAATTCTGCCAGTTTCTCGTTCCACCAAAAAACAGCTCTGGTGGATGATCTATGTTGAACAGGGCAGCTAGTTGATATGCCTTAGACTAACCATCAAATCTTGTGCAGCACTGGTGCCATCTTCCTCACACATTTCCATCTACTCTCTTTTCAAATCCTGGTCGTTTTTGAAAATCTTTCTTATTTTCGGAGCTTGCCCGAAATTTCCATCGTGGGCTTTTAATTTTCTGAAAGGGTTTTGTTAGTAGCTTAAGTATTTATAATAAATATTAGTAAATAATGAGTTTGTGTGGTCAATCACAAATGGTGACTTCTCAACCCGGTAATTTTTTAATTGTTAGGATTTGTTTGCTTTCGCAGTTAGGCAACATCAATAAATGCCGTAGCTTTTTTTTAGGTTTTTTTGATCCCCCCTCCCTCATTTATTTATTTATTCATTTATTTATTTGATGTTTTCATCTGGCTAAATATGCCTCATTGAACTTCTCATGATGAGGAAAAGCCCTTTTGAGTCACAGTATGTTACTCAAAAAGGCATAAAAACCTCATATCTTTTCTTACTCTACAAAATCATTTACAAAGTATAATCAAGAATGAATACAAACGAACAAGTTACATGTTGATTGGTCAGTCAGTATAAATCTATCACTAATATTATAGTTAATTTCGTAAAATTCTCGTCATTGAAGTTCTCGCCCTCTATTCAGAAGTTTACGTTGAAATGCCGCATTAGAGAAGTTGAAATCGTAGAGGTGGTAGACCTCATTAAAACTGGTAGCCATAAAACGTATCGGCTCATTGTAGTATTCCATCCTAATAATAACCCAGCTTAATAACAACACCCCCCCCCCCCCCCCTCCATGAATGACATTTTTTTTAATTGCAAATTTTATTATTAAAAAAATACCTTGTGTCATAAATGAACAAGAAAAGACAAGAATTTAATAAAACTGACCCTAAACAGATAAAAAAAAACAGTTGGAAAAAATCCAATTTTTGACGTAGGACTACGTCTAACCGCACTATACCGAGATACATTCCGCGAAAACTAAAACCAAGATGTAACGACGGAATGAAAGATTTCAAACGGTTATAGCGATGTAACCACATGATGGACCACAATAATCGATATGTCGTTGGATTGATAAAATGATGGACAATTTTGTAATTCTTCAATTTTCATTATCACTTCATTGTTAAACAGTGAAAATTGAATAAAAGTTTCAAGGTCGAATTTTCACCAACAATGTACCAATCATATGCGAGCACGCCTAGCACAGACTTCATGAATAGACACCAACTGCCTGCAGTGATATCCTGTATAGCAGTGGCAAAAAAAATTTGACAGAATCTCCCCGTCCCAATAGGTCAACTAATGTTAGCTTCCATCAGCCTAGACTAAATTGATGTCTTGAAGGTAAAGCTTTTTCGGAAAGTTCGTAACCACCTCCACTACCAGACAGTTTTACGTTCTGCTGTTAACAAATATGTTAATGTTAATAAAACTGATGTCTTGAAGGAGAATATGATGGCACAGGCAACAGTACTGCACCAAGTAATGTATGAAAAGAGCGCTGGTTTCTCGTCGTCTATCAGTGCAGGAATACTTGATATTCATTTTTGTGCAGTCAAGCCAAGTGAAAACTCCAGTGGGGCGTGGAACACAATCGAATTGCCGTTTGAATTGTCTTCTTCTTCTTGTTTCGTATAGCAGCAAATATCAGAATTCAATAAGATTTTTCGGATGTCGCAAAATAGGCTGCGCCGTCGGGGACAACAAAATGCGTTGTTTATTTTTGAACTCTACACTCTGCCTTGTTTTAGATTTATTTAAATAACTTAATATAAGGTATTTAAAAGACAATAGAAAACCAAAATGCTCCGTACAGATCTTTGAATAGGTAGTTAAACGAGCTGTACTGATGATTATATTTTACTAGCTAAATGAATTTAGTCCAATATGACAATACTAGTTGCATCACGCGGTGGCGGTTTAGAGAAAAACCAAATTCATTTCATCTTGATATTAGAGTTCCGACGTTAGTGTTTGTATTTTTCAATTGGATTTTTTTTGAATTAGCATTTGCATGAAAATATTACTTTCCATAACCTTACTTGTAATTGAACAACGCTATGCAAACATTAATTGCTGAGGCTAATGTTGTGCATCACTCTAGCCCAGTTTATTTTCGAAGATAACGGACATATAACTTTCAAATATGGTATCTTCGTTGTTCTTTGGTATCTTGAAACTGATCAAATTTTTTTCTGATTGATTCTGTATACTGATAAAATGTTTAAATTGACCTGAATTGAATGTTAACATGTTCATAAAATTCTATGTCAATTTCAAATTTTCTGTGAATATACATTTTCTACTAAAACTGTAATTCGTTATCGATATTTTTTCCACGAGCTTGTAATTACAGGAAAAAAATATATGTGACATCTTTGCCGCTTTGTGATCGGTGAGTGAGCCAACTTCAACAAGACAAATAGATATAGAAGGAAGTTTAATTTCTACTAAATCGTACTCAATTAAATATTTTATGGAAGGTTGCCTTTTCGCGCATTAAAGAAAATTCGCTGTATTAGAATGAAAGGTATTTATCAATGGTCCAGAAACCAAATTTGGGGGAAAATCAAGTATCTAACTTTTTTATTTTCGTAGATAGAAAACCTTGTTTTACAATTTTATAGCTCCAATAATTTTAAGTAACTTTGTAAAATAAAGTTTTTTTCTAAAACATTGCTATAGAGCTCTAGACCCAAATTTTCTCCTAAATTTGTTTTCTGGACCATTGTGAAAGTTAAAGAGAATATTTTTTCTTCTAAGATAGAGTGCTGCAAAGAAATAATCAAAATACAGACCCCGTTCGATTTTGGCAACACCTCAGAATTTTTTCTGTTGCCAAAATCGAACCATGCCAATAATGAACGGTTTTTTTCATGACTTTTTTGACTTTTTAAATGGTCATAGACGACCTTAACAGTAGAAATGGCCACCAATGAACTAGTTTTAGTTCCAAGTCGTTTGAGGTGTCGCTTGATGAATTTGGGCTGACGACCTAGATACTTGATATTACCACCGGAACCAAAACACCTTGCTTTTGGAAGATGTTGAGCTTAAATTGGTTAAAATAAATCAAGCAAACTACAAAAGTAAAACGAGCTCAAATCAAACATAGCTTCAAAATAAAATTATTGTAGTCCTACGTCAACTATGCGGTCGTGTCTTGGTTACCACCCTTCTACTATTTTTTCTCATTTCCAGGTTTGCTACGTAGCTTAGTTTGAGCCCCCACCCTCCCCCTCGTCACATTTCGTCACAAAACTGCAAACCCCCCCCCCTCACCCCTCCAATGCTACGTCATTTATGGATGTTCCCTTAGGATTTATCATTCGTGGGGATTTAGACCTACTTGTCTATAAAAGAAAATAATCATACAACTAACTTAATTACTAACTTATTGGCTATGAAGAGAGCTTTTCGTAGCAATTGAGAATTGCAACGGTTTTTGACGAAAATTGGTAATAGTTCTATTTACTCGTGGGCTTCGCATCACTTCACCACTGGTTTCGCGTAATGGCCTTCCTGGAGGCATTTTCTTTATATTTTCGGCTATTGATAGTGCCAATCGTTATGAAAGGCTTGTTGAATTTACCGGACTTACAGGTATCCTTCAACATCAAGTACTTCTTGGCAAGTTTCGCAACCTTCTTTTTCTGGAACTTCTTTGGAATACCCAGGCGAAACTTGCCAATGAAAAAATCCAGGCTGGAGTTCTGCTTGGCGTACGCTTTAATGTACATCTCGTCGTCCATTATGATGGACTTTGGCTGCACCAACAGCTCGCGGTAAAGCTTCCTGGCGCGAGATTTGGCCACCTTATTCTGTTTATCGGTTCAGTTAAACGCCTTTGTTATCTTGAAGACATGAAGTCCGACCCGCCCAGGTCCCGATTCGAAAGATTCGGATTGCACTTGAAATAATTCCTCGCCTTTCTTGCCTTCACGGAATTGGTTGTCTTCACTTTTTTCTGCTACCAGCTAACCACTGGGTCGACTGAATGATTGAACCACACGGAGCACGGTCCAATACTCGCGTTTCAACTGTTTTGCGATCCATCTGTGGGACTGGTCAGGGCCGGATTTAGACGCTGGGGGGGGCCGGGGCAAATTTGTTTGTGAAAAGGTCGCCCTAGGACGGGCATTTGCCCCCTTTGAACCCCCCCCCCCCGCTCAAATCCGGGCCTAGGAATATTTTTTGTCGAAACAGTTTTTATTAGGAAGCCATCTTGATAACCACCTTTTAGATTGTGACGAAATCTTCACAACATTACACTCTGTACTAGTTTTACTTAAAATTTCTTTAATTTCTATCCATGCAAGGAAAAGATATGTACAAAAAAATGTGTAGCATTTTTTTCGAGTATAATCTTTATCCATAGAATAGCAGGGCATGTTCCTGTTCTCCGATCCACCACAAGCCGCCTCTAGAGGTAGCATGTAACGTATGCTGTTTGAACATTTATAATGAAAGCTACAGGTAAATCTTTGTTTATAAAAGAACAGTGTTGTATGTATGTTCTAGTATAACTCTTGAATGCCTAAACTGATTCACACTAAAACTGGATTATGGGATTATACTGATCGAGTTCGTTGATTTTCCGATCTTTGGTCATATCTGGAGGTCAAGAGTTGATGTCCAGAGACCAAAACATGATGTTCGACATTATTTCTAAATCCAAGAAGGTGACTGGGAGCTGTGGACTGTGGAAAACTTTCTCAAACCTCCCAGCATTGCTATTGCCAACCAAGTAGGCGCTTAGAGGCTCAAAATAGGGGAACTGCTCCATTATTCATCTCAGCCCATATATATACTACATATATATACTACATGAAAACACAATTGAAAACAGGAAAAAACGCATATTTTCTTCTTAAACTAATCTGCTAATCCATGGAATGGATTCTTCTTAGTTCACTTAAGATTCCTCATAATCCAGTATAATTCTCAAAAACTCACTTAAAAGCACTAAATTTGATATTATAGTCGGGCATCTGCACTCGAAAACTCATTTAATTCAACCACCTACCTCAAAACACAAAATCCGCGCATTGTTCTATACGGCTACAACGAGACTCGTTCAGCAGCCAACCAAAGTTTTTTTCGTCACTAGCGGACCACTTTTTATTTTCACTTTTTATTTAAATCATTAAACAAAATCACTCACTACACTAAGAATACTTTAATCTTTGAAATGTTCACCTCAAATTTCCTAAAACAAGCTTGAATTAGCAGAAATATATGAGATGAATTTCTAAAAATCCTAAATTTCAACTGTATGTATTTTGATCTGTTTTCACTACGTTGAAGAGAATCAAAAGTTGCCAAATCAGTTTATGTTAATACGAAAATATCGTACTGAAAATGTTGAAAATCATTCCGACATAATTGACATAAATCTACAGCACTGTTGTGGTTACCTAGGTTACCAAGTTTGCACGTAAACAACTGCAGCGGATATCTCTGTCCCAAGACGTTTTGGCTTGCAAGAGAAAAAAGGGGCAACCAAATGAAACCGCGCTCACTGACGACAAATAACCTTACTGTGAAGCATTCTCAGCTGTCAAAATTCCGTTTAGTGAAACAAGCGAAAAAAAGGTGTTCTATGTTTGCTGCGGTGAAGCAAACATAATATAACGTTTTCACAGGGAACACGCTATCTAATTCCGAGTCTTGTGCTTCAGAAAATTCTAAGTGGTTAAGTTTATTCTAAACATCCGAAAAAAAAAGAAAATTCGGATTCCTTGCATGCCATGAAATCAAAAAACAAGCGGTACTAAAAGACATTGAAAGACCTCACTAAAGCGATCAAATTTCAATTATCGAACATGTTTAAATTGAGTATATCAGAAAAATAATAACGTCTTCAATTAAATAATTTTGGGACGCTAAAAAGTGGCTTGGGTGTGTCAAAATAGTGACATGGTCAAGTTTGTTTATTTTTTGTCACTGTGGATTGCCATTTGTCGATGACATGGGATGATTCTAGTTTTCTGATTGTTTATCAGCATATATTACAAGTGAACACACGGTTGAAAGCGAACGCACCAGATCCGGACAAAATCACTAACATGACCGGACTTGTTCAGTAGTGTCCCAAACATAACTGTATGACGGTGCTTTTCACACAGACGTGAGTTCCAAAAACAAGTGCTCTAGAAAGTGATCTTCAATCACCAGTGCAGTCCGTCAGTTTCCAATCGAATAAGCGGGTTTTGCAATAAAAACCATACAAATATGTCATCGGTTTCGTGCAACACTACTGGCACAATTCAAAATTTTGAATTTTTGAGTTTTTGATGGCAAACTTTAGCCCGCAAGAACATCTGTGCACAGTTTCAGCCAGATAAAAAGTAGTCGAACGATTTAAACCCGTTTTTTGCGGAATCGCTCTCCACATATACGGGTTGTCTCAGGTTTAAAGCAATGGAGTAACATTGAATATGAAATAATATTAAATCCAACCCTTATAGCAAGATTTGATTGGTCTTTCACACACACTTCTATGAATTACGATTGTACGAAAACTATATTATTGTTTCAAAGTGTACTTGTGTATTTATTTCCTAAAGGATGCATTATTACAAAACGTTTCTTAACATTTCAATTTCTATTCTCCATCCTTGTGATCGTGGACGGAAAAGATCGCACCATTCGAAAATATCATTCATACTAGTGCTAATTTGCTAACTCATTTCGAAAAGTTTAATTTGAGCATTACTGAAGCAAAAGATTTACTATATTATCTCTATATATACAAACAACGAATAAATAAAACACGCACATCTGTTACACACCCATTTGTTCAACACTATTTTCGCGGAAGAGTCGAAATTCCACCGTCGCCGTCGCCCTAAATCCGCGCTACAAGTCGTGCGCGTCGATCACACACGTTCTTGCGGCATTTATGCATTCAAGAGCTGCCGTCAACGCGTCGCCATAAATCCCTTATAGAACCTTTTGCCAAGTGTCGGTCGCAACTCAGAGAGCGAGTGGAAAGAAAGCATTCGTCTTCTTGTGTTACCAGTTTGACCTACTTCCAGCAGCAAACGAATTGATCTGTGCAGTTCTGTTTCCAGTTTAGTCGGTTGAAAGATTATCTCTAACTGTTCTTTTAATCTCATCAAAACACAATTAAAAATGATCTGTTACTCACTGACATTTTAACATGCTCCAACTAGAAGGGGATGAGAAAGTACAAAAAAAAATCCTAGCAAGAAACTGATCTTCCTTCCTCCCGGCACCGAACGGATTGACGTGTTTATACAGCTGTTAACTGGACAATGTTTTTCCCCCCGCTCTCTTTCTCTCTCTCTCTCTCTCTCTCTCTCTCTCTCTCTCTGGGCGACTGATCCATCCGGGATAGTTGGAGCAAATGCAGACCTGCAAAACCAAACCCAGCAAGCAGTAGTTTCTAATCCACCGGGTCACTGCGGCTCGCAATTAGCGTAAACATATGCTCAATTTACAGGCAATCTGCGCTTCCATTCGAGAGGTACCTGAGAGGTTGGGGTTTGAGGTAGAAATTATAAAATTAGATCGCCGTTCCTTCTGCAGCCGGCTTTTTGCTGGTTAATTGCGTCGAGCTCTTCTTCCCCGATTGCCTCCGGGCTGTCGGTCATGCCGATGTGACAGCATCAGCAGCAGGTTTGGCGAGAAGGAACTCCATCACTCCGACCGCGTCGTGCCGCGTCTCACCCTCATCAAGGAATGATCGTGCAGGCTAATACCGGATCGAAAGCGCGACGGCTGTTCTCGGGACGATATTTATAGCGAACGCTTCTCGTATGCTCAATAAAAGGAATGGAAAATTATAAACATGTTCGCATGCTGAAGGTTTTTTTCGGTGCGAATATGAGCAGCGAGTGTTTCGCCCGTTTGCGCTGAAGGTGTGGCCGCGACACACGGAGCAAATGCTATTGGGACAAGGACGTCCGAAAGTCTACTTGGTACACTGTGTAAACAAACTTGCTGCTCCGCTGGCTGGTTCGCCGTTGGGAACGAATGTTTAGATTTGGATTCATGTCAGTTCTTGAAAGAAATTCGCTTTCCGAAAGTATCAATCAAGGCTAGTTGACAAGTTGGGTTAGCAATATCTAAGAAATGGAATCAATCTTACATTTTTTTTCACCTATCCTCAAGTCCTTTCGCAGAATGAACATTTTTTGCTAAGTTATGTAGTACAATTCTTGGCACATAATCCAAATTTTCGTTCGATATGACTACTGGCGCGTTCCTATTTTAAATGCAAATGCGACGAATGCGATTCCTATTCGAAGCTCTCTGCTAATAACACCCATCGAATGTGTGAATGATATCCGTTAATGAGATAATGCCTGTTCGCTTCGTTTTCCATTTGAATACTGTGGAGCTTTTGTCGTTCGCCGTGCTGTTTGTGTCGTTCCTTGGATTCGCTATTTTAATGAAGATAGTCATCGCGTGATAAAAATAAATTTAATTAACTTTGAACAACTCAATTTAAACGAGACACTGTATGATTTCTTATCCTCTCTACTAAATCTTCCTGATCTTTATTTCAGCGCTTAGTCTAATCTTCGTGATCTTATGTATGCCGGTTTGAAATACCTAACTATTTTCGAATGAGAAGTACTCGAATATGTGATGCTGAGATTTTCATTCAGGTTACAGGCTTTTTGGTCTATCAACTTTTTTTTTCCGACGTTTTGACTGTCAAACATTCTACTCCGAATTGAACGATCAACTTGTTAATGCTTTGGCTTCTTGACTCGTCAACTTTTCTACTTCAGTTCATCGACTGTAAGGCTGTTTGATTTTTCGATATTTTATATTGAAACTTTTCTTATAATTTGACGTCTTCATTTTGTAAATTTGATATTCCTTTGACTCCTAGCCTTTTCACACTTCTTAGATTATTTTACGTTTTGATTAATGGTCGTGGTTGGCTTGAGCCTTTTTAATTTTTTAATTACCTCAAACGTATAGAGTGATTTGAAATTTGTTTTTTTTTATTTATTTCAGATATTACGACAAGTTTGATTTTCCATTTTTCAGAAAATTCACTTTTAAACCGTTATGTGCTCGACAAAAACATACTGGACGGGGTACCCGGGTGCGCACGAACTGAAATTTTTGTAACTTTGACAATTGCAATTTTCTTACATTATTTTACCAGACCGATGTCATGACAACAGTTTCCTGAAGCCGCCGTCGATGATGTTGGCGCTACTGTTGGAAATATGGTCATAAGCACCGTTCATTGTGCCGCATGTGTTACTGTACGGATTTTTCGCGTGCTTCTAACTATATTGAATGTAGGGCTATCCGGAACGTGTTGAAACATGTTTGAACGTGACCATTTATGTTCTGCACAAAATCCATAAAACGTTCAAAACAATCGTTTTTCGCTTTCTGCATTTCTTCACACCACTTGCAGCAACAATTGATCTCGCATGGACGGTGCTTGATCGGCTGTTTCGCAAGCACTGACAGCCTTTTGACGTATAATCGAGCCAGAGAGCCAGAGAAAAACGGCTTCAAGCGAAATGTATGGGGATGACGTTCGTGACAGGGATGTGTATTTTACAAGGAGGGGAGGGGGTTGAATTGATTATCTCAAGTAAGAAAAAAAAAGTTAACCCTGATCTGGACGAATCTGTACGACATGTGGGTTATATTTTGCATCTAAGAAAAGTGTGGACGCTCATTTGAAGGCACTTCACGGTAAAATTCATAAAAGAGAAATTACGGAAGGACGATTAACTCAAATTCAGGGCAGAAGAGGAAACGAAGTATTGTGCTTGTTTCAGGATGAGAAGTAGCTCAAGACAAGGATTGGATTAATGCAAACGATATTAATGCAGGAGAGACGACTGAAGTAATTGAGTTTCCTGGAGGTTTGGACGATATGCTGAGATCCATCCAGCACATGTGTGGGCGAAGAATGAGTTTACCATCAATGATGAGTAATGTTCATACTAATCTTTATTGATTTTAAAATGTTACTGTTTTGTTTTAACCTCTAATTCTGAAAAGTTATGTTGTGTTTGCTGTCTATAATCGCATATAAGTCCCATCTTCATTTTCATCAAGTTGAGAAAACAGCGCGTAAAGTTATTTTTCCTGCTTAAGTTATTTCTGCTGTTGAGCGTGGTTTATTCCGATATTTTCGACATGATATAATGAGATAGACATTTACCATAACTTCTCTATAAGAACGACAAGAATGCAAGTGGGACTGGAATGCGATTATAGGCAGTTTGCTTCCTCTAAATTATTGCTTAAATAAAAGCATTTCATTGATCTGTAATAGTATCAATATTAAAATTAATTAAAATTAAATTAAAATTAAATTAATTAATATTAATCAATATTAAAAAAAAAAACGAGGTAATAAAAGCTACATCACATGGATGGTGTCGGTCGAGTAGTAATGAAAATGCCTTCTTCTTACTGCAGATCGCTTGTGTCAGAGCTCTGGGCATATTTGTCGCATCCCCGCCAAGCGTTGGTGTTTAGAGTCATCTGGTGGGAGGTTGTGATGTAGTATGCCGAGGGATAAAAATCTGTATATGCTGGTAGTAAGATCTTACTAGGGGGAGGGGGGGGGGTTATCCAACAATTTTACGATGTCCTACAAGGGAGCGCGGGAATATGATCACGTAATTATTAAACGGCCCCTAAGTCGTATAAATACCAAGTTGATTTGTCATACAGCGCAAATAACCGCAAAATTGTTACAATACTTAACTTTTTAAACTGTTTTGTCCAAAAAGCTTCCATCCAAATCCTTATTTGCATCCTCTGGAACTCGGAAGTTATTCTGGTCCGGTAATCAACCACCGGTGATCCTTTTATGATGTTCAGCTCATACTTCGTTGAATACAGAAAAAAAAACTTCATTTCCACTGTGATATATTCCAAAATAAGCTTGAAAGTGACGACATAAAGACGATGGACTCCCAAAACATGGTTGGAGTGCTTTTTCTAGACCTGAAAAGGGCTTTTGACACCGTTGATCATCAGATACTACTCCAGAAGCACGACTTTGGCAGAATAAGAAGGATTGCAAATGATTTAATTCGAAGCAATTTAAGCTAAAGAACTCAATTTACTTGAGTCAATGGTATCTCTATTCCACGAAAGCCTTTAACAGTAGGTGTTCCCTAAGGTAGTAATCTTGGACCTTTACTGTTCCTAATTTACGTCAACGATCTTGCCAAGATTGACCTGCGTGGATGAACCGAGACTATTCGCTGATGACACGTCGTTATCATACGATAGCGAGGATCCTGAGGAAATTATTCGTCAAATCACAGAAGACATGGAAAAGCTTCAAGGATTCTTCACGGATAATCTTCTGTCGTTAAACTTGGCAAAAACGAATAAATCATATTCCACTCACTACGCCTGAGCATTCCGTGAGGCGGATGTTATAGTTTTCTCAACCAGAATAGATGGAGTAGAAAGCTTCAAATATTAAGGGCTGAATTTAGATACCACATTATCCTGGAATCAGGCTATACCACAATAGACCTTCTACCAATAGTCGCAGTGGTTCAGTCTCCTACAGTATATATATAAAAGTAAATATATAAGTTCAACATGTGGAGCATTATGGAGAGTTTCCTAGTTTTTGCAAAGACTTAAATCGTTGCTTCCTTAGAACAACGTTTTCTTGTAAAATGTAACTAACAAAAGTTAAGTCCAAAAAATTAACTTTTAAGTAACTTTTATAGAAAATACTCCGTAGCTCTGTACCCAATGAAGATAGGAATTTTGTTTATTCAACAAAGATTTAGATTTTTGCACGTTCTAAAACTTTGCCGAATTACCCATTCCTCTATCTCTTAACACAAAAAAGTTAGTATTTTTAATGTATGAAAACCTACTGTAACATATGCTCGTCGTACTCTAATATGGGTTGATTGGGACAAATGGAATCTAAAGGAGTTTATAGTACTTCAGCTTAACTTCAAGAAAAAGCATTAACATTATGATTCCACTTGCCCCTTTTTTCCTATACGTTTTTGAAATTATCGAAAAAATAAGCTTAAATATGATATAACTTTGTAAGGAAAAGTCCTGGAGATATATGGCGTTTGGCAAAAATGTGTGTTTTGTGTGCTCTAACAATTCCTCCGAACAATACTTTCGTGTAAAATGCAACTAACAAAAGTTAAGAAAAAAAAACTAACTTTTAGGTAAGTTCCATGTTATATACTTTATAACTTCGTACCAAAAAAGATAGGGTTTTCATTTGTTCGACAGGGGACGACAAAATTCTGTTCATGCTGTTTGGTTAACCGAGTTTAAATTATTGCTGTAAAGTCAAATTAACCGCCTTTGCTGGGGCGTTATAACATATTAAATGAAGTGTAATACTAATATTCGTGCAAACGAGCTGTTAGAGAGCTAACGGTTTATAATTTGCACTAAAAATACGATATACGATGACTGAACAGATGAGAAAGCATTTACTTCCAAAGTCAAGCGCTTGAGACCTTTCGAAAAAATGATAATTCTTCAATTACTGTTTAGTTACCTTGAGAAAGGCAGTTTGCTGCTCAAAATCGGTTATGCTGATCGCAACCATTGCACACTGGGAAAAAGTGAACCGAAATTCCTACTAATTAGAAGCCGCTGGGCTGGCAACCTGAAATATAGCATTTCTTATGTAAAATTGGTCAATAAATCGATTGGTGACATTTTCATTTTGTGCAGGGCACGGGAAAAGGTCTAAATTTCCAAAAATACGCAAGAATAGGGTGAAAAGGGGCACTTCTCGTGCCCTGCCCAAAATGAAACCATCGCCAATCGATTTGTTGAACAATTTTACATAAGAAATGCTTTATTCCAGGTTGATAGACCAGCGGCGATTATATAGTGGAAATGTGGGATGGTTTCATTTTCGGCAGGGTACGGAAAGTGGTCTATTTTGCCCCTTTTCACCCTATTTTTGCGTATTTTTGGAATTTTACATAAGAAATTGTATATTTCTGGTTGCCAACCCACCGGCTTCTAATTAGTGGGAATTCGGGTTAGTTTTTTCCCAGTGTGCATTGTGATGCCCCGACAGTGGGGAAATAAGGCAATTTGACAACACAAGCAGTTTTCACACTTAGTAAATTAGACGGCCGCGGCAGATTTTGATTGCTAGGATCCAACATAGAATGTTTGCTTGTCTTGCTGCCAAAATAAGTCAAAGACTCATCGGGGCAAGAGGGCCCTCAACTGGCATATCGAAACGTTTGCTGCTACCGCGCTGCTGGTGAGATGTATGACCAACCATGCAAGTAATTTGTTTAAGCCGAAAGCAAATTCGGAAAGCCAGATGATACTGCCGCCATTCGCTATGCTACTGCTAATACAGAACCGTAAGTCCGTCCCACCATCTATCAAAAAGCGTAGTTAGTTTGACCAGAAGCAGGTTCTTTTATAGCCCCAAGGGTGCGTTCCCGGCTGAGTAGGTATACTATTCCGTCAATTTTTAAAGAAAAAGTCAACAAGCGATCAATCAGAGGACGTAATTTTCGTTTCAACAAGGCTTGACAATTTTCAATTGAACAATAGTTTGCATAATCAAACAACATTTTCTGCATTTGGGCGGATGCGTGCATAATTTTCCAATCGATTGCTGCAGAAACGAAGGAAATCAGTTGAAAACAATCCGACTTATAACCATTTAAAAGCGATAAATTTTGTCCCCTTCCCAGTCATAGGTTTTTCCCTATGGGTAGGCTGAAGAAACCGATATTTCTACGTGAAAAAAAAAAGATTTTAGAGCTGTACTGCCTGTGATCGCATAATTGTAACATTCGACATTTTATGGATTTCGTGCTTTTTATTGGGAAATGCTTAGAATAGTATGTACTTTTTACATCTGGAAAAATATGCTTATGTTTGTGTGAAAAAAGTCGTAAAAAATACCAAGTTGTTTTGTCACATAGCGTAAATAACCACATAATTGTCACACTACTTAACTTTTTCAACTTTTTTGTCGAAAAAGTTTCCATCCAAATCCACATCTGCATCCTTTGGAACTCGGAAGTTATTCTGGTCCGGTAACCAACCACCGGTGATCCGTTTCTGATGTTCAGCTCATGCTTGTTGAATACATGAAAAACTTCTTTTTCCATGTGATATATTCCAAAAGTAGCTTGAAAGTGACGGCATAAATGTATCATTGCAAAAATGTCAACCAATTTGACTTCAAAAATAATATTCAATGTATACATAGTGTAAAGTAGTGCTTTCTTCATGACACTAAGTTTAGTTAAAGTGTCTATTTGCGAGAATATATTAGTAACAATGCATTTAAGGTCAAAATATAAAAGTGCGAATTGCTCGAACAACCAATTTTGCAAATGTTACAAATATGCGATTATGGGCAGTGTAGTGTCTTCAATAAAGTATTTCCATTAATTATTCTCCATTTTATAGAAGTTACAATTTTGTGATAAATTCCATCCAAAGATGTGGAACAAATTTTACTTATCTCTTTTTTTGTGTATAAAAATCCAAATTCTCCAAATCCGTGAGAAATACCTATAGTTCTATCTAATTTTTGTGAAGGAACTTCTGTGGAGTTTTCTATAAAATGCCCCTAAATCTATTTTCAAACATTACTTACTTTACTTTACTTTTAAGGCGACAGACCGATTATCGATCCAGTGCCGATTCCAGAATACATCGCCATGTCCCTCGGTCTTGGGCTGCTATCCTCCAATCGCCCCTCACACCTGTTTCGCGTGCATCCTGGTCGACAGCACACATCCAACGAGTGCGAGTCTACCCCGAAGTCGATGACCTCTATCGGGATTCCTGCTAAATATAGCCTTCGCTTGACGCTCATCCGGCATTCTCGCTACATGCTCAGCCCACTGAAGCCTGCCGTGTTTTATCCGCTTGACTATATCCGCCGATTTGTATACCTGGTACACTTCCTGGTTCATGCGTCTGCGCCAAACACCATTTTCTAGTTTGCCACCAATCCTGAACGCAAAATCCTTCGCTCTTAAAACCAAGAGCCTGCTGATCAGCCTCTTTCAGCGTTCATGATTCATGGCCGTAGAAAGCCACCGGAAGAATCAGTGTTTTATAGAGTGCAAGTGCAGTGCAAGTACGGATTTGCAGACTGCGGGACCTTAGCTGGTTACGTAATCCGTAATAGGCCCTGTTTGCGGCTGCTAACCGCCTCTTTATCTCTCGGCAAACCTCGCTGTCACATGTCACTAATGTTCCCTGGTGAATAAATTCGTCGACTACTTCAAATGTTTCCCCACGGACTACCACGCACTCTACCAGCCACCATGTATTTCGTTTTGGCAGAGTTTATGACAAGCCCTAATCTCGCAGCTTCCCTTCTGAGAGGTCCGAAAGCCTCTTCCACTGCTCTGAGATTGATACTAATAATGTCGATATCATCCGCAAAACCTAGAAGCATGTGCGACTTCGTTATGATGGTGCCGCTTCTTTGCACACCAGCCCTCCGTATAGCACCTTCCAATGCAATGTTGAACAATAAGTTTGACAGCCCGTCACCCTGCTTCAAACCATCTCGAAAGAGTCCGATATCTCACCGGCTATCCTGACGCTTGATGTAGAACCTTCAAGGGTGGCACGTATCAGCCTAATCAGCTTTGTTGGGAAGCCATGTTCTAGCATAATCTGCCATAACTCATTTCTCTCAACTAAATCGTACGCTGCCCTGAAGTCTATGAACAGATGGTGCGTCTGAAAGTTGAATTCTCGAAATCTATCGAAGATTTGTCGCAAGGTAAACATTTGGTCCGTCGTGGAGCGTCCCCCTTGAAAACCGCATTCTCTCTCCAACAAAGGTCTCCTGCAGCGGCCTCAGTCTGTGGAACAGGATGCGGGAGAGAATTTCGTACACGGTATTGAGAAGAGTTATGCCCCGATAATTGCTACAGTCCAGGCGATGACCTTTTTTGTAGATCGGGCATAGGAGACCCTCCAACCAGTCCGAAGGCAATTCTTCATCTGACCACACTCTCAGCATGGATGGCACGATACAGCTGTTCACTCCCGACTTTGAAGAGTTCGGCGGGAATGCCGTCCTTCCCGGCTGCCTTGCAGTTTTTCAGCTCTTTCACTGCTGGACGAGGTGAAGGTCCATGGATGGTGCATCCACAGCTTGACCATCATTCTCAATAGTCATCCTGCTCCTTTCAACTCCACTGTTTCCCTCACCGTTCAACAGCTCACTGAAGTGTTCCTTTCAACGCCTGGCCACCTCTGTTTTATCGGTTATCAGGTTCCCCTCCCCATCGTTGCACATGACAGAGGCTGACACGTTTCGATTCCTGATTCCGTTGACCTTCTAGTAGAAGCTCCTCGCATCGTGCCTGGAGAAGCAACCTTCCGCCTCCGCAAGAATACGCTCCCAATGCTGTCGTCTACAATGTTGTTTGCTATAACATGAAACACAATTTTGCCGCAGAATTCTTTTTTTTATCTTAAACATATAAAAAAGAAGCTTTGTCTGTCTGTCTGATCCATATAGTCTTGAAAACTACTGCACTTATCGGTCTGAAATTTTGTATATAGGGGTTTTAGGGACCGAGAAAGGTGACTAAGATAGTTCGAGGCCCCTCCCTCTTCTGTAAGAGAGTGGTCTCATACAAACGGAACACAAATTTCTGCACATCTCGAAAACTAACCAAGTCAATGGAACCAAATTCTATGGAAGGGAGGAGTTCCATATAAATAAAACACAAATTTCTAACCTAACCAATTTGGCAAGTGAATGTTTTTGGGGGCAACAAATATGTCCATTGGGATTGACCCCCTCCCCCTTCTGTAAGGGAGAAGTCCCATACAAATGAAAGACAAATTTTGCACAGCTCGAGAACCAATACAACCAAATTTGGCATGTGGATGTTTTTAGAGATAACAAATATGTCCATAATGGTTCGACAGCCCTCCTTCCTCTGGAAGGAAGGAGTTCCATGAAAATGAAACACAAATTTCTGCAAATCTCGAGAACTAACCAGGTAAATGGAACCAAATTTGGCAGGTGAATGTTTTTAGGGGTAACAAATATGTCCATTATAGTTTGTCAACCCACCTTCTTCTGGAAGGGAGAGAATTTGATATGCTGAGGATTTTGAGAGTAAAAACAATTTTCATGGTGGTTCGACACCCCTCCGTCTTCTGGAAGAGAGGGCTCATACAAATGAAACTCAAATTTATTCACAACTCAAGAACTAATTAACTAAATGGAACCAACGAATTTCTATGGTGGTTTGACACTCCTCCGTACTCTGGACAGGTCGATGCACAGGAACCAAAACTCGACTCCAGACGCCATTTTTAAATTTATAATAGAAATTTATAATAGAAATAGGCCCAGAGGCCAGAAAATGTCTCCAAATGCCATTTTGAAATCCAAGAAGGCGACTTCTGGTATCTGGCAAACAGCCGAAAATGACCGAATACTACTTCTAAATTTAATAACAATTAGATGCAGTTCACAAACAGCGAACCATCACATCTTGTCATTCCATTGATATTGTTGCAAGTACTAAGGAAGTGGCTGGAAAATATTATGCAAAGTATATTTTTTTCTCTAAGGCCAACCCAGCTAATGTTTCCGTTCAATCTTTGGTTTAACTTTCCTATTTTCATTTCTGTTTGTCTTCTTTTTTTTCCTCTCTCGTAACCACTGAAGCAGTCAACAGACCGAAGCATGACGCAGCATTCCAGTGGATTAACATTGAATCTGCGTTTGGCTCATACGGCTATTTCCTTTCTCGTACGCCCAGCCACAAACAAAGCCATTCGATTTAATGCCTCCATTGCCGGGCATGTCACGCACGTCAAGATTATTTTAACGCCGTTTGCAACTCCTTCTGTCTTCACTGGCTACAAAAATAATATTCTGGATATCCGTTTGCGAAAGTTGTAGAATAAAAAAAAACTCGCACACAAATAGTAATAATATTTTGTTTGCAATAAAAATTCGTTAGAAGAATTATAAATTGACACCCTAAACCGAGGCATGAGTGATTTCCATGTGCCGCTTGCCAACTAATTTGAGGTGCATAATATACGTTTGACGCAATAAAATCAAACAATTTGTCCGACATTCGGACAAATTTCAGCAAGTCTGTTGCTGCGAAAATGTTTTTTCCTGTCTGGTTGAAAAAGTCGATTTATCTTTCAGCTAGTGCTTAAATTATAGACACACCGACTATCGGAGGCTGGATGATTTCCAGCTCGGTGCGTTCTGCCGAAAAATCTGCCCTGCTTTCCACAGATTTTTTTTTCTCCGTACGCCAAACCGACTCGAACTTTTTTCAGCACGGGATGAGTGAATGAATTATACTAAACAGATGCAGCTGCTGGTGTGTATTCTTCGAGTCCGTGTAGAGTAAAGCAGGTTTATTCCGGTAAACGTGGGTCGTTAGCACGTATTTTCTATAGGGAAAAATGCCAAACGGCCGGAAAACGGATCTTTTCCCTACGCGATCGCTTTTCTTCCAATTCACTTTGCGTTGTACAATTTATTTCAAGTGGTGAGCACATTTCCATGTATAAACGGAAAAATTCGGCACTGCTGAAATGGTAAGAGAGTGTGTAGGTGGATACGATGTTTCACGAGCAGCGTTGTTTGATCCGTTTTCATCCGAGGATGCTGTGGGCATGATGGATTAATTTCAACAAGCATAAGTCGCATCAGTAAATTGCCGTTCGCTGTCTCAATTTTCAAACAATTTTCCAGCTCTCTAGCTTGAATGTCTCAGTCGACGCATCAAAGCACTGCATCGCAATTCCAAAGCAAGATAATCTCTTGGTGTTGGCTAGAAAATATATAAACGTATGGTGTAATAAAAAAATCTACACATCGGCAAAACGGTACGGACGGGGACAGCAATTGGCTCCATAAATACCCATCAGCTTGGGCAATTAAGCCAATAAATTTCCACCGTTCTTCACGTGACTCCCTTTTCCCTTTGACCAGACATCGCCGTGGGGTTTTCTGAAGGGCCGGGCGAATGCACAGATTGTAGAGATTATCTCCGGCGGATTCAGAGAGGTTCACAGCAGTTTGCTTTCCACAATGTGCGATCGAGTTGATTCGAACCTGTTTCCGCTTAGTGAACCATCCTATCTAAGCTGTGGCAATTGATCACAAAAACGCTTGCAACGAATCGATTAGGTTTCGTGCTGACTGCAATTTATTAAAGCAGTTCTACAGTATGTAGATATGAAGACAACAAACAGTTGCTATAAGAAGTCTCCGAAGTTGGAATCTTTTCACTTCACACTGTTCTTGTTTTTTTTTCATCCGTCGTATAAGACATTGCTGTTTGCAATATTTCCGTTAGTAACGAACTTCGTTAGAAAAGAATTTCTCACTATCAAATTTAAATTTATTTCACTAATTCAAACTAAAACTGTACATACCTGAATTGACCGATGTTACATACGACTTGCAATTTGCAAACATAACTAGTGATAACATATTCTGTGAGTAAAAATGTCTTGTAAGTGGAGAAATGATGTCTCGAAAGTAAAAAGAAGTTTTTATGGCCCACTTATTTCTGTCGAACATTAGTTTTAGCACCCAAATTTCAAACAAAAATGCAACATTTTCTTCCAGCAAAATCTTGCTCTTTTTGTTCCAGAGTACAAGTTTCACTTTCACAAAGAACCGCACATTGAACTCTCGTGTGAATAAAATCAATTTTCCTACTCATATGTTCCACTTCATAGACCGATAAATTCATCGAGGGGCGAAAAAGATGACCAAGATTTCGCGACTCATGCGACTGGGCCGGACCAATTCCGTGAATTTCTTCCACACTCATTTGCATACGACGCAGACAGGAGACGAATCGTTCGTTCGTCGTTCGACTGAATGCATGCATCGCATGGCATGCAAGACAGGGCAGCTCGAAATCGGCAGCGACTTTCCTGCTGAAATTGCTTCCATATTTGCACCATATGTACTTCTTTTTATTATCATTATTATTTTTATTATCATCTTCCGACATCATTGAAACTGTCGGTCGATCGCCCGGGGCATTCTCGATTCGAATCTTCGAGCACGAACCGGCACTTATGGACTAAGTTTTTCGCACATCCCGCCCCGTCATCGCTTCGGAAAGGGAACTAATTTTAGACGCATTCATTAGCATATAAAGCATGCACGAGTGACGTCATCTCCCCCGAAGCAAACGACGATCTCCAAGAACTTGAGCTGGATTAGGGCAAATGTTGTTGGACAGACGTAAAATGTATGGTTACAAGGTTTTCTGCTCTAACCGACAGACAGACAGTCAGATACAGAGCTTCTTGCATAAGACCACGCCGCCGAATCCGAACCAAACATCGAGAAGAACCTGTTCGAAACCGTTCGATGTTCGATGAAGCCGGGTCGGGTGGTGTGGTTGTTGTTTAGTCTCAATACGGAGATATAATACCACAAAAGCCGCGACGAAACTCAAAACCTTATGCGGTGGTGGCGGTGGTCTACTCGCAAATTGCTTACCCAAATATGGACGACTGGTTCTTGGTGATGGTGGTGGTGGTGAGCGTGAGGAAAACTGTAAACAAACCTATATTCCTCTCTCACTTGATGGGTGACTTATGGGGCTGACTGACGACGGGGGGTTTTAAGGCAGACGTCCCGCGACGCTAAGCAGCGTGTATTTTTTCGTATGCGTTCACATTCACTTGCAGTTCTTTTGGATGCTGAACGGTGTTTCGTGCGTTTTTAACGCACTCCTAAGTGAAGGATGCTCTTCGGACTTTACTTATTTGATGCTGTTTCAGTAGTGGTTGGTGTTGTTGCCTAACACTTGCTTAACGGGTGTTTATTACCAGTAACATTTATTTTGTATTCAGCTAGTGTTAGCAGTATGTCTACTATTCACAGCTTTGATCAACGTGACCTAAATTAATATGAAATTTTCTATTTGAAAAATTGTCATACTCTAGACATGTAATTTATCATCGTTAATTCTTTCGGTTGAAACAGATGTTTTCTATTGGTGTATGAGTCACAGTAAAGTAAACCCATCTGCTGTTAAATCATACTTTGAGATCATCTTTCAAAATATATGCTTCAAAGTAGTCCGAGTATGCAACCGTTCTCAAGTTTACAAGTAGGTAATGGATTATAGATGAAGAAAAAAAAAGTAGGTAATGGTTACAATATGATTTTAATATGCTGCTCGAGTGATACTAAATGATTGTAGAGTAATTCCATGTTTCTAAAACTGAAATAATTCCAAAATAATCTAAATAAAATGATTCTCAAAACGATTTTTGAATGATTCTAAAATGATTCCAGAGAAGTTCCAAAATGATCCTTCAAATGATTGTTAAATAATTCAAGAATAACTTTAGAAGTACTCCAGGACGATTTAAAAAATTTAAACGAATTCAAAAAGATTTTAAAATAGTTAATGCATGATTTAAATAAGTTTCTAAAATGGTTTTAAGATAGTTCTGTAATGGTTTTAAAAATGATTTGCATATAATTTTAAAATAAAAAAAAAACCTTTCAGCAATTATTTCGAAATGATTCAAAAAAATTTTAAAACGGTTCTCAAAAAATTTAAAAGAGATTTTTTAATGTTTCCAAGACGATCATTTTAAAATATTAAAATTTTAAAATATTAAAATTTTAAAATATTAATAAAATGATTCATAAATGATGTGTTTATAATGATTTCCAAATGATTTCAAATAGTTCTTAATTTATTTCAAAACAGGTTCACTACAACGATGACCTGTTCGTTTTCTCCAATCATGAATTGTATTCTGAAACTTTTGCTTCATTCGACGTATTGGTTCATGTTCCTACAATCACAGATTCCTTGCTGCGAAAATATTTAAAATGTGCTAAAATTATAATGGGTAGCACTGAAAAGTCACCAAATATACAATTTATTATTAGGTACGCTGGTGCAAACATTTTTTTCGGAAAAATTCATGAATCAAGTATTGCCCATTTCTAGCTTAAGCCTCACCTTTTTGGTAGAGCTCGAATACTCTTAGGATAAACATGTTCGTTTTTTTTAAATTATTAACGAAACAAGCCATTTTCTTATATCTTCATATGAGCACGACTTTGTCCAATATCTGAGAAATATGGCGGGTGACGTGGGGCTTATCCCATCCTCCACGAGGTGCCGAGCGGGATACGAGTAGCCTTAACGAAGATCGGGTAACCAACCCCCGATGGAAATGCTGACTGGGAAGTGGGATCGTATGCGGCTGTATCCCCATGTTAGGGGCGGCGTACAACAGCGTCTGACTCGGAACGGGCGGCAGAATAACTAAACGCGGTGCCTTGCCAGCTATATCTAGGGCGGCAGCCCCGTCGCGAGACTAGGTATCGCAGCCCTAGTAAGGCAGCATACCGAATATAAAATACTACGAACAATTTAGATATAAATACGGAACGGAATAATCGGCATGGACCTAGGCGAACGAAAATGGACAACAATTCTTGAAAACTCGGTACTTGGAATGTAAGGGCTCTACTCTAATCGATTGCTGCCATATAGGAGGTGAAGTGGCCGAAAACGGGAGAACGCGAATTCCGGGCAGTAGATCCTATTGCGGGCACTTCATTTAAGTACCACTTCTACTACAGTGTCGGCGTGAAATCAGAAAGGAGAGTCGGTTTCGTGTTCATAGAGAAACAGATTAGTCATTAGATGGTGACCGTATATACGTGTTGAGAATTAAGGGCAAAACTTTCAACTACAGCACCGACCAAAATTCTCTCCCGTATTCTGTTCATAGACTAAGGCCGTGGCAGGAGACCTTTGTTGGTGAATACCAATGTGGTTTTCGAGGGGGACGCTCCACTACGAACCAAATGTTCACCCTGCGACAGATCCTCGATAAATTTCGAGAATTCAACTTGCAGACTCACCATCTGTTCATAGACTTTAAAGCAGCGTACGATACAGTTAAGAGAAATGAGTTATGGCGAATTATTTACAAACACGGTTTCCCAACAAAATTAACTAAGCTGATACGTGCCACCCCTGAAGGCTCTACATCATGTGTCAGAATAGCCGGTGAGATATCGGACTTATTGTTCAGCTTCGCATTGGAGGGTGCTATACGGAGGGTAAACAGGGCCTTCTACGGATTACGTAGCCAACTGAGGCTCCGCAGTCTGCTCTTACCCTTACTAAACTTTATTTTGAAGCATGGACGTTGAAAGAGGCCGATCGCATGATCGCTCGACGCATGAACCATGCAGTGTACCAAGTATAAGAATCGGCGGATAAAGTCAAACGGATAAAACACAGCAGTTTCTTGTTTTTAGTTTTCAGCTATTAGTTGTTAGTTTATTTTATCCATCTAACATAAAGTCTTAATGGATATAAATACATCAGTATCGACAACGTCATATTGTAGAACAAACGAATTTTGCTACTCTACCGTGCTGGATCGAAATCCGTACACCTAAGCACATGATAACCTTCGACGATCAATATAAAATCAAGAAATCACATATTGCTTTAAACTGACATGTTTACTTAGAGGTCTACTTATATTTTATCACTATTTTCAAGCAAAACGATTAAAATCAATTCGAAACTTGAACAAATCGTGTTAAAATAGAACATGTTTTGAATCAAAATCCGTACACAGTTTTTTTTTTCTCATCTATAGTTTATTTGACACGGCACAAAGTACACAGTTTTTTGTCTGAATCAAAATCCGTACACTTTTGAATCGAAATCCGCACACACGCGATTAAACTGGATTAAAGTCCATACAACAATAGATCAAAATCTGTATAGATATAGAAGTACAAAAATGAACATCTTTTATTTATAATTTATCTTCAAATTTACGAATAAATATAGTTTTAGGATCAATTGGTTCCTAAAGTTCAACACGGTTTTCTATTTTTTTATATCAGCTGAATTAGAGCAATTTTCGTAGCGTTTCGTAATAACCGGAGCGCCGAATTCTCTCGAAGCTTCCCGGTACGACTTTTCCTTGCGCACCTAAGTCACAGCTCCTTCGGAATTGTTTGCCGTATATTTATACTTGTTTTCTTCCGTTATATGCTGAAAACAAGAAGAAAGTTCAACAATATATGCATGATACACACGCTGTACGGATTTCGATTCAAGCAATTACCGAGAATCAAAATCCGTACGGCACAGTTTTTGTTGAATAAATACAATTTACACTATTTACCAAACAATATACAGCTCGAAAATGACAAAGACTTACCTTTTCCATCAATTTCAAAAAGATTCACAGAGTAAAACACTTATATCCCATTTGAAAATAGTTTTTATCTGAAGAACGTTTCCTTAGTAAATTCTCTAACGATACAACGAAATGACAACTGACGCCGATACACGATTGATTTTTCATTTTTAATATTTTTATTTCATGGCCTACTGGCGCATAGTTTAATTCAACAGAAGGCCAACAGCTCAACGGGCATGTACATGTCACTATCATATGAATTTTCATTTTTATAATGCTAAACACTGAAGAAAAACATCAAGGTGTACGGATTTCGATACTGTACGGGTTTCGATCCAGCACGGTACTTGAGAAACAACTTGAACGTTCGCAAAATTCGAAGAAACCCTCAGCAGAAGTGAAGGCACGTATCATCAGCAACTGCCGCAAACGATGACTACCTTTTATCCACTCCAAGACAAAATATATTTCCAGGTCATCCGCGCATATGCGTTTACATCCATCCCCAAGCAAAATACCGACATCATTTAAAATTATTGTAGAAAAAGAAACGATTCCAAGTTGCCTTCTTGAGGTACACCGCTCGAGTAAATAAACAGAGTTGAGATGCACGCTTCCGCTTTCACACGAAGAATCATTTATTTCTTAATTTATATATTTGACCATCTAGCCATTCAGGTCATGACAGGTTTCCGATCAGAAAGACAAAACAAAAATGTAACAGAGGCTGTTAGTTTGTTATGCGGAAAACCTTTCAGGTTGTGTTTTAAATTTGATGCCGTTAGGTGTTAAAATAACAGAAATTATAACAAAAAATATTCTACTCATGTCAAACCCATATCAAACTTTGTTACTAACGTATCAGCTTTCTAACAAAACTAGATAGCATATTGAACAGCATAATAACAACCATTGTTATAAATAATAGGTTTTGAGAGAGACGAAAAAATGGTTAGATTTGATACAGAACAACTTCATTTCAGGATTTGTTTTTATAACTAATTCAGATTCAATTTTGTTATCAAAGGCATATGGGAAGATACAAAATCGTATCAAATTTTGTTATTTGTATCTCGTGTTGAAAGAATTTTGTAATTTTTTAGTTATGCTCTTCTGATCGGAATTTCTAGGGTGAGAAAAAGCTCCCATGGGACAGCCAACAACTTAGAAACCCTACCAGATGTTTTACATTTACATGTTTACATACAATAACATTTAACATTTATTTTTTTTTGTTCACACAAATTTAACATTTAGTTTTTAACATTCGACATCCAATATTCAACAACTAACATTAGCGTAGCATACACACATGTTAAAAATTTGTCAAAGAGCTTATTTCAGCCCATTTTGAAAAGTAATACTAGAAATGAAAAGGTTCCGGGTGAATAAAATCACGGACCATGTTGTCGCACTAATGCTCAACGTCACGGCAGTCAGCAAAAGTTCTTAGTGCCAAATATAATTTAGGATCATTGCCATAAATCAGCCTACATCCTAGCGGCAAAACAATACAGATATCGTTGAAAAATAACAAGAAAAGCAATGGACCAAGGTTACTTCCTTGAGGCACACCTGATAAATCTACAAAACTGTAGGAATTAGCATTTCCCAATTTCACCGATAAAGATTGATCTGTGAGATAGGACTTCATCCAGTCAACAAGACTAGATGAAACTTGGAACCTGCTCATAACGAAGTTATACCACGATATATTTATACCTCGAATGATTTGCTTGTTGCAAATCAGGGACAGGTAAAGTACAATGACTGGAATTCTATCTGGTCCAGGGATTCAGGGGGACTTCAGTTTCCCTAGAGCTGTCAAAGCTTCGTTGTCAGCAAACTAGGGGAACTGCTCCATTATTCATCTCAGCCCATATATTCATCTCATACAATATGAAAACACAATTGAAAACAGAAAAAAACGCATATTTTCTTCTTAAACCAATCTGCTAATCCATGGAATGAAATCTTATTAGTTCACTTTAGATTCCTCATGAAGTAAAACCCTCAAAAACTCATTTAAAAGCACTAAATTTGATATTATAGTCGGGCATCTGCACTCGAAAACTCATTTAATTCAATTACCTACCTCAGAAAACAAAGTCCGCGCATTGTTCTATACGGCTACAACGGGACTTGTTCGGCAGCCAACCAAAGCTTTTTAACATAACTAGCGGACCATTTTTTATTTTAATCACTAAACAAAATCACTCACTACACTAAGAATACTTTAACCTTTGAAATGGTTACCTCAAATTTCCTAAAACAAGCTTGAATTAGCCGCAATATATGAGATGAATTTCTACAATTCCTAAATTTCAAATGCATGTATTTTCATCTGGTTTCACTGCGTTGAAGAAAATCAAAAGTTGCCAAATCAGTTTCTGTTAATACGAAAAAATCATACTGAAAATATTGATTTATTCCGACATAATTGACATAAATCTATAGCACTGCAGTGGTTACCTAGGTTACCAATATTGCACGTAAACAACAGCAGCGGATATCTAGGTAACCTACTACGACGGGCTGCGGCTACGCTCATCCATGATAATGTGATTCATTCATGATTAACAGTGTGATGAATATGGGGGCGTCGTGAGATGAATAATTGAGCAGTGATTTAAGTTTTGAGATGGATATGGAAAAGTTGTGAAAAATGGTTTGTTTTACAAAATTCAGGACAAATCTAGCTAATTTTAATAAATATGCAATGCTAAACGATTCCATAAGAGCACGTAAGCATATTAGGTTTATTTGTTCAATGAGTTCGTGAAAAGTTGCTGTTTAAGGTGAAGCGGGATTGTGGTCTTTTCCTATACAATTTTGAGGTTAGAGTTTTTTCTACTTTTGTAGTTTGAGCGTGAAAAAATCGGTTTCCACTAAATAAACAGCACTCATATTGCTACTTCAGGCATGCAACAGTTGTGAAAACAATTAATAAAAGTTTCATGTTCGTAGTCTTCATAAATCAAGAGAAAATTAGATTGCAAAATTCGAGTTGATCGTGACCACGTCCCGTTTCACCTTAATCCGTGCATTCTTCGTTAATATCGGCTTAATGAGATGAATAATGGGGCAACTTTCCTACATATTGGACAATCAAATAAGTTGAAACGTTTTGAATTGCTGTTTGGACTTGCTCTGCGATCGAAAAAGTTTGTCGAATAGATCACAGATTCCATCAAGTGAGCTGGTAGATTTGTTCTCAAGAAACATGTAGAAGGAAGTCCAGTTTCTTTCGTTCAACAAATTTCTAAGAACGTTTTGGATTTTGTTCAAGATCGTTTAAGCACATATTGTTTGTAGAGACAGCGGTTGTAATTTTTATCGTTACTACTGGCACAATCGCGTTTGGGCTGCCATTCTAAGTATAGTGCCTAAGCGCAGCCGCTTTAAGCCGTTTGAGTATTCGGTAGCCTACCGCGAATTCGACAGTATTCGATGTCGCCGGTTCTACCAAAGAAGAGATGGCCGAGGATGAGAAAAGGGAACGTGAATAGTGAACAGCTCAATCAAAATTGAAGTAAAACTCTCAACAGCAGCATTAACACCAGCACTTAGTAAAAGGTACCAATTTAAATTCGGAATAGAGCAGTTTAGTCCTTCAAAGTCGGTTTTATGAAAATTTACCCGACTGTCGTCAGCTTCTTCAGTGAATGCTTCCCAAAGCATGCATCGGTTGGAAACGGAATTGCGGGTAATTTTGAATATCGAAGCAGGCTGTTCCTGCATTTGGCATGGATCTTTATTAAGCAATTTCTGTAATTCAGTGTCTTCGAAGGTTTTTGGCCTTCCTTCACGAGGACAATCGTCAACATCAAAACTGTCGTCTTTGAAGCGACAGAACTAATCACGTCACGTTATTTATTTTAAAGCAGCATTTCCGTAAACTTTCGTTAACTCTCGATGCGCTTCAGCTGCCGTTGTCTTTGAATGAAATGAGAAAAATAACACTTCAGACATTTTAAATTCGCTTAAAATGTATGACGCCACAATAAAATCACTAACGTGTCAAAGAGGTTTTGTTCACCATTTGTCTCAGCTTGGGTCAGCATGTTGTAGTTATGTCAAGATCTACCAGTACTAACTTCTGGCGCCATCAATTTTAGAGAGCGAGAACTTTGTTGTGTATCTTAGTAATTGTTAATTCAATAAAATATCAACTCCGATTACGTGCAATTAAACAATTAAAACAATCGTATTATGGTCCCACATTAACCGTCCACTCTAGCCTACCAATACCGTTAATTTAGCGTTTCTATCTTCCATCTGGTCACTCGATAAGGTCAATCCTGCCCTTGCCAGCTTGATACAGTTCCAACTTAATCGAAAGCACAAATTGCATCATTATCGCGTAGATAGCGGCTAAAATATGTTAATCTCTTACGTGAATTGCACCGGTTGAATGCGGGCAAATTCCGCTCCGAAGGCACTGCAATATCCAGCTCCAGAAGGCAGCGGGAACCGGTTCTCCTCCTGCGCCGCACCGCATCAATCCAAACGGGAGTGCGAAAACGGTTCATGCCCAAACTTGTCCGGCATCGTAAGCAACCTTTGCCTGTACGATAATCAACTTTACCGAAGCAGGGGGGTGTTCGTTCGAAGAAAGAAAAAAAAAAAACAGAACAGGCTGCCTAAATTGGCTTCACGCTCACTACAACGAGAATCGTGAGTTTCCCTGCGTGCCCGCGAGACTCAAGAGAGTCGCGAACTTGCTTCAGCCATATTTGGCCAAAAATCTCCGCTTCATGGTCCTCCGGTTTTGTGTCATACTTTGTGTCGCACTCGGTACCACAGCCACGAGTCTGAGGCCACGAGAAAGAGGTAAATCCCGCAAGAACCCGCGATAGCCATAAATTTTAATTTCTGTGTGTAAACTTGTTCGACGTTCGTTTGCGAGATATTGGCTTCTTTCTTGCCACCACCCCGTGCCCCCTGTTGACACACCCACATGTGGGAAAAAGTGGTCGTTGGTTACAATGTTCCAGGAGAGCACGCCAGGAATCGGATTCCCTCTCGGGTGGTATGTTTGTACCTGAAAGATTGCGCGAGGCAATCTATTTCCAAGGTGTGCGGTTTTGAGATTTCTTGTTTCGCCAGTCGTCGCCGCCGGGTGCATCTTATGAACTGGAGTTGGACGGTTTCAAAGAAACGGAGGATCTGTCCTGCGGCAGATTTGGTTGGCTTACCGCGAAATCGGTGGCCGTGGTAGCGTGGTTAAAATGTTGCAGCGAATTGAATTGTAGACCTTGCTCACATGCGAACATGCGATCCGATCAGAGCAATATATTTAATGTCATCCAGTAATTGCTAGCTTGCTCGAGAAACACGTAAGGATGGAAAGATAGAGAAAATGGCTTTAGTCCGATTGATTGTATATTTTATGTTACAGCTAGATAAACATGATTTAAGCACGTTTCTCCGAATGCTTTCAACCGAATTACTTTGTTCCCTCGTTTTTTTTTTGTATGATACTTGTTAAGTGCTGCGTGATTAAACATCATGTCAAGCCTGTTTCTACTCATCGCAGCAAAGCGCTAGTCATAAGCGGGTGACTTTGTTTGGAAAAGATTTGATGATCCAAAACCCAAATTTGCTTCGCATTTGCTACGACATTAATTTTTTTTAGGTTGCCCAAGGTAATTTCTTTAAAAATAATTTAAACTTGTTTACGCACAGTGAAGGATATCTTACGAAGTCTATTGTTTTTAAATCTTCTCCAACAGCGGAATCTAAACAAGTCAACCACGCAACGCAAGTCAGAATTTGATTTATGTCGGTTAAGATGATTATGCAACCCCACACTCTGCCCAGTTGTGGATGGGGGAGGAAGCAATTATTTTTATCAATATGTCCACTACAAAATATGCATATGACATCATTCGCGGGGGTACAACTTTTCACGACTTTCCCGCAGCTGGCCAATGCGGGTGGGGTTAAATTTTATGACCAGCACATGGCCACCGCCGCTGCTGCTGAGATGAGAAATCGATGTTTTATGTCCTAGGATTTAAGCGGCAACAGCTATTTGAAAAATGTTTTGCTATTCTGTGCGTTTGTGAGAAAAATAGCTTTACAAGCGACAATAGTCGATGTTGAAGATTCCATACATACGGTGGAACATTTCGGTTGCTTATTGATTCCATGACTAGAACTTCTCTCAGGAATTTATAAGTCAATACACGTAACTTCTCGAAGCTGAACGCTGGCGGCAGCGAAAATAGCGAACCAGATTCAACTAACGGAGTATCGTCGGGGTGACGCTGAATGCATAAACAAGGCCTGATAAAATGAGGGCATCGTCGACGGCAGAAGCTAGTGGCCGGAGGAAAAAGTCAATTACTAAAGTAAATTTAATCGATAGAGACTTAATTAATCACGAGAGGTGAATGGAGTCATTGTGTGTGTTTGTCAAGAAGCGTCTGTGCTTTTAACTTATTTAGCTATGGCACTACTAGAAACGTTTCGTTCGTTTTCCTCTTCGCTAGAGAATATAATTACAAAGATCTTGTCTGTTTCGTTATTAGAATATATTAAAGTTTTGTTCTAAATTAATTACAGTTTTTTGTGGAACAACTCAACTTTTGAAATGGATTTCCACAACACGTGCGAACGTTTAGGAAACGTCTATTACGATTGAACAGAATTATTTTCTCACCGACTTATTCCAAGAGAGGAAGTAATAAAGTTTACTGCCGAGGTAATTCTACATTCCGGCAGCATCGACGCTTACAGCGATCGAATCAAACATTGTCTGGCATTGTCGCTGACCACTCTGGTTCGTAAATTTCACGTATTTTGGGTTGTTACGATTATAGACACCTTTCAATATTGCGATCTGATTTCCTACAAAAGCTGTTTCAATTTTAAAAATTGAAATTCAAATTTTCTTTCTACTCGCGTTTTGGAAATTTTGGATACAGTTTTAGGTTTGGATACAATTATAGGTTGCTTTGGATTATATACATATTTATATAGTGTATTAAATATGTATGAAATTCCTTTTCTGATCACTAACAACCTTTAAAAAATTTTTATTGTTCATTGTAAGATTAGATATATACCAGCTTCTTTTTTTCATTTCAAGAAAAACGAATTCGATGTTTTCTACTCTATGAATTTATTACTGTTTATTTATTTCTCAGTTTAAAACATTTTCGATTTGTTCTCCATTCTCAACTCTAATAACTCCATTATGAGGCATCCATTGAGTCTTATGCTGCTAACTAGAGGTGGGCAACCCGTCCCAGAGCTGATCTAAAAAGCTGGTACTTCATACAAAAAGCTGATAGCTGTTTTTGGTGATCAGACGCAGCAAGCGAGAGGCATGTGCAAGCTTTACAACCTCTTACCAAGCGCAAAGCGCGAGGAACTGCATACGAACAACCGACTGCCACCAGCTGTCTGCTCTGCTACGCATAATCCATCCACCAAACGAGAGCAAGCAAAATTAGCCTTCCACAGTTCACCCACAAGCATTGGGCTAACGTTGAGTATGCACACAAATGGATAGCAAAAGGGAAACGAAAAGAGCGAGAGAGCTGGTTCACTGATCTTTTGAATCTATATATATGCAGGCAATTCACTCGCGAGCTGATCAGAAGAGCCAGTTCTTTGAAAGAACAAAATCGTTTGATCGCGCTCAAAAGAACCGGCTTTTCGCGAGCGGATTACCTACGAATTGACCGATAGAGCCAGTTCATCGGACGAACCCATCCACGTGTTAAAAAATTAGCGTTGATATTACCTTTTCATTCCAAGCAAACTTTAAAGTTTAGGACTCCACATTCTTACTGAACCTATTTGTATCTCTAATGAAATTTTGAATAACAAAGATACATCTACTGTTAACTAAGGATTCCTTTGTGAATTTTTCAAATGGTTCATTATGAGATTCAATTTAACATCGTTTCAATAGTACAATAGTTAGCGTCACAAATTTACATGTTTCTCACATTTTGTTTGACGGTAATTTTCCAATCAATTACTGTAAGAATGAAGGAGATTCGTTGGAAACTAACTGAATATACTAAATGATATATTTGAGGTTTTTCAATTTGCGTCACTATGTTGCATAAGACGTAATTTACTTATTCCCAAGTTTTGTTCCCAAGTTACAATTTATGTATCTTAATACTATTAGAGACTCTCTTAAAACTTATTTTGCATTTGTATTACGCTTTAAAACCTGAACGCTAGGGTTCCTTAGTTCAATTTTCTGCTTACCAATTGGAAATAAAACGATCTTATTTTGCGACCAACCTTGCTGGAGATGATTGTAAAATCATTACAAAAAGTAGGAGGTTGTGTCTAAGACTTCAAAGCAATACTGAACTACTTGAAGTAAAAGCCAATTGGCACGTTGCGTACCGTGCTTGAGTACGGGAATATATATCTGTGATCGCTTGAGACCCTTATAAAATGATGATTAACTTCATTTACTTGTTTAGTACCCTTGAGAAAGGCAGTTTTCTGATCAAAATCGGAGAAGCTGATCGCAACTTTTCTGTTGCCCCGATAGTAGGGGAATAAAAAACACACTGCAAAATACCGTGCTGCTTCTGAGATATGTCACCAACGGGCAAGTAATTTGCCTAAACCAAAAGCAAATTCGGAAAGCTGCTACTGCTAATATAGGACGTCTGTCCATTCCACCATCTACCAAAAGAATGTAACTAGTTTGACCAGAAGCACTTTTTTATAGCCTAAGAGTGCTTCAGTATAGGCTCCGCCTCTTTATCAAGTTTCACATTCTCTCATATTCACTTGACTTGACGATTCAATACATCGCATTAAATTACTGGCCAAAACACTCAACCGGTAAATCAACACGTTTGCTGCTGAGATATACCACCAACAGCAAGTGATTTGTTTAGGCTGAAAACCAATTTGGAAAGCCAGTTGATACTGCCGCAAATCGCTGCTAATATTGCTATTATAGAGCCATACGTTTCTTCCACCATCTACCAAAAAATGTAATTAGTTTGACCAGGAGCAGGCTCTTTTATAGCCTATAGAGTGCGTTCTTTGCTAATTAGGTATACTAATTTGTCGACCCTTTTAAGGAAAGCCATCTGAGGTAGGATTAAGAAAAACGTATTTCCACGTCAAAAATTTTAAATTCGTTGTGTACGTTTGTGTACTGCCCATAAAAACATAAGAGTCCCATATGGTAATGCTGACAATTGAGAAAATTGCAAATGAAGTTCTAATCTTGAATTGAAGGCAAATAACTATGAGTCAACTAAAAGTATGTTTTATTCAACTGTATGTTAATGAGGAGGAACATTACATGTTTCCATGATTTCTATGAACTTTTTCATTAATTCTAGGCTTGAAGATAAATGATGGGACTCGTTTGCCTTTGTTTTTCTCTATATACAAAAAATAAAAGCGTGTCAGTCTCCACGCGTTCTGAGACGACCAAGGCATTAATTATCGTATCTTATTGTGTCTATCATGTGAACAGTTTATTCAATCCAACAACATCCTTTGAACATTTTAATTTCACTCATACCAGATGCAGTAAAGAGGAGACTTCGTTGATGGAAAGAGTGAAAAGCAGAGGACCCAAATTGCTTCCTTGTGGGACGCGGGAAAGATTCGTGAAATATTTTTTACGCAGAGATCTCGGTCCGTTAGGTATGATTTCATCCACTTTATGAGATCCCCAGACGCGCATGCCTTTGTTTTGAATATGGGACAGGCAACGCTTGGTATTTTTCCAGCATTTTTCAAAACATACTTTCAAATTTAATCAAGGTATACGAAAATTTAAACAAAATTTGATACATTGATAGCATAAACCAAAGTTTGACCAAAAGTCATATGGCACTTTTATGCTTTTATGGGCAGTGTAGGACATGGACAAAATCTCGTCGGAATTTCAGTTAACATCTGTACCAAAGAAAATTTGTTTTATTTCGCATATTTTCCAAAGCCAAAGTAAACCGGAAGGCGCTTGATCAAACAGATAGAAGTTGTTAATTTTTATTTTTGCTTAAAATGCAGTGGCGTTTGATTTAAGATTTTCTCCTGATATTTGACATGTTTTTCAGCTCCGATTGGTCGAAACATGCATTTGACGATAAAATGAAAGTTTTTTCCATTTTGGTGGACGCATATCTAATTTTTCAATCGACTGCTGTAAGAGTAAAAGAAATCCGTTGAAAACTGATTAAGTTTAAAGCATTTGAAAGTAGAAGATTTTTGTGACGATCTCAATGCTTTCGGCTTTATGATTTGCACTCCTATAATGTCATTGTCTGCGTCCAAAGTAGGTGAGTTTTCTAGATTGGCACGAGTTTCGATCTATCAAAAAGGCCAAATAAGTTTTCTTCGTGGTTAACACGCCATGAAGTTTAGGGAGAATCGATTGTAGACAAGGAAAAAAATGTATATAAGCGGAACTTGATATCCGTTTGGTTTCCATAAAGCGATCTGTGTCTGTGTTTTCAGCATGGCTTGAATCAGCTTTCAAGAAAGCAATTTTTTGGGATTTTGGGAGCAGAAGAAGGCTTCTAAATTATCGAGATTTGCACACTATATGATAGAGTGAGAAAAAAATCTTGCTGCGGCGAGGGTACGAAAAATTAAATTTTAACCTATTGGATCACAGCTTAACAATGATACTACATATTTCAAACGATGAAACTATTAAACACTGTCAGAGAACAGATCCATCTACAATACGCAACCCAGTTTGTGTCAGTTGCACATGGAGATGATGAATAAAAATAGTTTGAAAGTCATTTTTCGAGATAAAATCTGATTTCTATCCTCCGGGAATGGGTTAAGTAACTTCTATTTGAAATACTTTATAACTCTGTACTCATTTGAACATTTGTTCAAATATTTCCGAAACATTTCTCAGAATCTAGGTAATGAAAGGTGATCCGTCGAATTTGGATTGCTTTCCTTCGAAAGTACATTTTCGTTACCGGTATCCTTTTTACCCAAAAAATTACACATTCATTTTGCGCCTGGTTGGCTACCTGAAATAGCAAGTGTGTTGGCTTTGTTCCCCGAATCTCGATATTTACCATATTCCCCGCACACACACGCTCAGTATGGCAGTGACAAACACCACAAACAGCCAACGCCACTAGCGGCCAGCAGCGTCAACAACAAATAAACAAAACGTAGAACTACGTGAACAATAAAACATGAATGTCTGTACAAACACTAGTAATTATGACCTTTAAATTACATTTTCGTGAACCACAAATTAAGAGCTTTCGATTGATGTATATAACATCGTTGTCCGATTCATATGAAGCAAAATCATGTTTCAAGATGGCTTGACTCAGTTTTTTAAAAATTTCTCGAAAACCACTTAACCACAAATTACCACAAATTGGATTTCGAACTCACAAATTAACTACTAAATATTGGTGATAAAAGAATTAAAAAAAATATTTTGTCAAGCCATCTTGATATATGCGGCATCATGAGATGATTTCCGTTTATTTTCAATCGTTTGAGTCCACTTTAGGTTGTTTATCAGAAACTGGAAGTCTTTGAAAGCTATCAAAAAGTTTACACCAGTCTTTTTCAGGACTATTATTTGAAATTAAATTTTGACCCAAAGCCTCATGGTCTTATGGATCGAAAATGTTTATTTTGTGGAGATTCAAAACACAAATCCGGTGACAGAAAAAAAAAAATTCAGCGGCAATCATATGGCAATTTTCTACCAATACTCTGCCCGTTTAGCTGTTGTTAAGACAAGACAGGGTGGCGAACAAAATTCAATTTCCAAATTACCTTTTAATCTCAATACTTCTTAGCCCATTGTCCCACCTACAATTTCTTATGCACACGTCTAGTTATGTCTATTTATTGTTAGTTTTTTTTTTTGGGGGGGGGGGGTTTCCCACGCACATTACCAACAAAAATGATGGTTGTTTTGTGGAAAACTTACTCGCTACACGCATTCGCATAGCCAATCGTTCACAGGTAGCTCAGAAGTGTGTCCAAAATCAGTGCATTTGAAACGGTTTTTATTGATTATTTCCACCAATTAGAAGTTCAACTGATTACTGAACAAACCTTAATAATATTTCAGAGAAAGAAAACTTTCACTGTAGTTTATTTAAAACCGACAATTCGATGTAATACGCCTAATTATGCATTTTGCTAGCGAAAACAACCCTTAACCAGACGTTGTATTGGATAATGATCATAACGTTGCTGCTGCTGCTGATGATGATGATGATGATGATGATGATGATGATGATGATGACGAACAATAACAGTAACCCGGTATAGATAGCGAATGCGGCTTTTCACATTGTGTGCAAGTAAAACTAAATCGATTCACAGCGAAACAATTTGCAACCGGTTAGCGGTCACTAGTTAATTGGATTCACTCCGGCTTAAGCGCCAGGCTGCTACGAAGACTAAGGAAGGGTGGGGCCAAGGCAGATAGAGAGTAAAAAAACTTTCTTCCCTTGCAATACCCAACCTTCAACCAGTTCGACCATCGAATATCATTCCAATGGCCTCGACTCACTCTTGCCTGGAAATGCAATCGTTGGCACGAGAAGCGTTTAGCGAATTAATTAGTTGGAAAATCGATTGACGGATGAACGTTGCGCGATTGAACATGCGTGTGCGAGTTTTTCATGTGCAACAAATCATAAACGACTAAAAGCGTTTCACTACGACAGCAGTTGAGCAGCACATAAAAATAATAATAAAAAAAACATGTTTGTTATACATTCCCTCGCGCATCTTGGGACGGGCTTTGATGCGTCGGCATCATAAGCACCAACTGTGCACTTATTTACATGGCTAAACACGCTGTTGCTGCCACTGCTGATAGTCATAAACCTGCTTCCTGTCTGCACGAATGTACGCATCGATAACGATATGCTGAAATTATGCACAGCCACCGCCACCCACGGAAGATGAGCCGCATCATCATCGGTCGGGCATGCATGCCGCTCAGTTTTGCTACTATATCGGGACTGCATCTTCCCTTCCCGAGGTTCCCATTCCAAACATCAGTCGTCGACTGTACTACAGTGTTTCTTATTTTATGAGTTTGTTTGTGCCACGTGTTGGAAATTATTACCAACTTTAACAAGATTCTGGCTCAGTTTTTCTCGCGCTTCTTTCCGATATGCTACGTTTGTTGCTTCCAGCTGGAAATGTTTGGTCGTTAAGCATTCTGCTTCGGAGTAAATCGGATTCATGCACTGATATGTGGGTCCAGTCGAGGTTTACTTATCTTTAATCACTCCCAGAACGGTTGTTTTTAATGATTGTAATTAAACAGCTAAAATAATAACAAACCCACTTCCAAACAACTAAACATTTGCAGCCACAACCCGTTCCGAGACTGTTCGGAAAATTGCGTTCCAGTCAGCACCGATTAGATCGCCCAGGGAGGCATAACGCCAAAGGCGCTGAAAAATCACTGACGTGGAAAGCTAACGGACCGAAGTCCCGTGACAGGTTTGTCAACTTCATCGGAAAATTTTCTCCAGCAAAAAAATTCCACCCAAATTCCGCCAGGCGTAAAAACTAGTCTAATATCGAATTAAATCGCTACCGCCAAGATTTGCAGCACCGCCTTACGGGGGCTGGCACAGAAGTGCCGCCCGGGAGGCGCAATTTCGCGCTAACCAGTTCGACAATTACTTGGTTTCCCCTGGGGCTGCCAGCAGAGTGAATCAAAAAACCGTGTCACGTCGCTACCGGCGTGTACGCGGGTAGATCGTAGTAAGTCGTAATTCTTCTTTGCTTTGTATTCAGTTTTGTAGGGGAGAGTGGAAGGCAAAAAAATAGAAGGTCAGTTTGAAAAAAATGGTTAAGTGAAAGCCGAAGTTAAAAAAATTTGAAAAAGAAATATGATTGTATTCATTGAGTCAAAAAATAAACCAAATTAGAAAATGGTGAACAGGTTGAAAAGAAAAAACAGCAAGCATAACATGAAATACACTATAGAAACTGAAAATTTAAAGAATTTTAGAAATTCGAAATCAAAAACAAAAAGTTTCCGAAACCACATAAAATAGAATTATTCACGTAGTATTGAAACCTAGGAAAGTCATATAATCAATACAGTGAAGTAAATAATTTTGTTAAAAAAACTGCCACAACAGCTCAGTTAAAGCGAAAGAAACATCGAAAAGTTTAACAAAATACGAAATAAAATAAACAAAAAAAAACACAAAGTTAAATAGTTATAAATTAAAAATAGTAATTAGGTTAGGAGCTAAAAAAAATAAGAAGTTGAAAAAGTTGAAATGTTAGACACATGGAAAGATGAAAACATATAATACTAAGTACTTGGAAAACTCAAAAATAATAGTTGAATATTTATGAAGGTAAGAAGTTAATATCCCGAAAATCAAAAAGTTGAACAACAAAAATGTCGAAAAATATCAAAGAAAAGATTGAAATATAAAAGTTAAACAGGAAAAATGATAAAAATTGGAAAGTCTAAATTTGAAGTTTGAGACAAAAAATATTAAAAGGTAAAATAAATAAGAAATAAATCAAGGAAAAATGTTCAGACCAGTAAAATGTAAGAAAACTAAAAATTCAAAATGGTGAAAAGTTCAAAAATTCAAAATTTAAAACTTTGAAAAGTTAAATATTTAAAAAGTTGAACAGTTAAAAGGTTACAAAGTTAACAAGTCAGCAAGTCAAAAAGTTAAAAATTTAAGAAGTTTAAAAGTTGAAAAGTTTAAAATTTAAAAAGTTTAAAATTTGAAAAGTTCAAAAGTTAAAAAGTTAAAACGCTGAAAGGTTTAAAAGTTTAAAAGTTGAAAAGTTTAAAAGTAATAAATTTAAAAATTTAAGTTAATAAGTTTAAAGTAAAAAGTTAAGAAGTCAAAAAGTTTAACAGTTAATGGCTAAAAGCTAAAAACCAAAAGCTTACAGCTAAAGGCTAAAGGCTAAAAGCTTAAAGCTAAAAACTAAAACCTAAAAGCTAAAAGCTGGAAGCTGAAAGCTAAAAGCTAAAAGCTGAAAGCCAAAAGCACAAAACAAAAAGCAAAAATCTAAAAGCTAAAAATTTGAAGCAAAGCGCTTAGAACAAAAAACTAAATTAAAAATGCTCAAATCCAAAAGCTAGAAGCTCAAAACTAAAGACTAAAAACTAAGAGCTTAAAGGTAAAAATTAAAAGTTATAAACTAAAAGTTAAAAGCTAAAAGCTAACAGCTAACAGCTAAAAGCTAAAAGCTTAAAACTTCAAGGTAAAATTTAAAAGTTAAAAATTAAGAGCTAAAAGCTAAAAGTTATAAGCTAAAAGCTTAAATCCAACAGCTAAAAGCTGAAAATTAAATTCTAAAACCTGAAAGCTGATAGCTGAGAGCTGAAAGCTAAAATCTAAGAGCTAAAAGTTCAGGGCTTAAAGTTGAAGGTCTAAAGTTAAAATCTAAAAGCTATAAGCTAACAGCTTACAGCTACAAGTTAAAAGCTAAGAGCTGATAGTTAAAAACTAAAATCCTAAAGCTGAAAGCAAAAGTCTAAAAGCAAAAACTGAAAGTGAAAGCTTAAAACAAAACGCTAAAGACTCAAAGCCAGAAGTGTAAAGCTAAAGGTTAAAAGCTGAAAGCTAAGAGCTATAGGCTAAAAAATGAAAGTCTAAAGTCAAAGTCCAAGATCTAAAATCTGAAAGCTAAAAGCTTGAAGCTTAAAGTTAAAAGCTTAGAACCAAAAGCTAAAATCAAGAAGCTAAAAACTAGAGGCTAAATGCTGAAAATTAAAAGCTAAAAGTTAAAAGCTAAAAGCTAAAAGCTAACAGTTAAAAGCTTAAAACTAAAAGATAAAAGTTTAGAGCTAGAAGATAAAGTAAAAGGCTAAAGGCTAAAAGTGAAAAGCTGAAAGCTAGGAGCTAAAAGCTTATATCTAACAGCGAAAAGTTGAAAACTGAATTATAAAAATTGAAAGCCAATAGCTTAAAGCTAAGAGCTAAAAGTTAAAAGCTAAGAGCTAAAAGGTAAAAGTTCAAAGCGGAAAGTTGAAGGCCTAAGGTTAAAATCTAAAAGCTAAATTCTAAGGGCTAAAAGCTAGAAGGTAAGAGCTAAGAGCTAAAAATTAAATTCTAAAAGTTAAAAGCTAGAAACTTAAAGCTAATAGATAAAATCTGAAAGCTAAAAACTAAAAACTGAAAGTGAAAAGTTAAAACCTAAAAGCTAAAAGCTAAGGACTAAAAGCCAGAAGTGTAAGGCTAGAAGTTCAAAGCTGAAAACTAAGAGCTAAAAGCTAAAAAATGGAAGTCTAAATTCAAAGACCAAGAGCTAAAAGCTAAAAGCTGAAAACTTCCAAACTAAAAGCTCAAAGCTAAAAACTGAAAGCCGACAACTCAATGCTAAACGCCTAAAGCTTAAAACGAAAAACCCAAAAGCTGTAAGTTAAAAGCTAAAAATTGAAACCAGAAAGCAAAAATCCTAAAGCTAATAGCTTGAAACTAAAAGCCAAAACTTAGAAGCTAAAAGATAAAGGTTGAAAACCAAAACCCAAAGCTAAAACTAAGAAGTGAGGGCTTAAAGCTAAAAGCTAAAAACCAAAAGCCTTTACCTAAATATTAAAACCCAAAGGAAAAAACTAAACGCCAATAGCTAAAAACTAGAAGCCAAAAGCTTACAGCTAAAAGCTAAGAGCTCAAAAGCTAAGAGTTAAAAGCTAAAAATTAGACCCAAAGGCCAAATACTAAATGCTCATAGCTAAAAACTAAAAACCAAAAACCAAAAGTTAAAAGCTGAAAACTAAAAGCCGAAATCTTAAAGCTAAGAGCTAAAAACAGAAAGCTAAGAGCTAAAAGCCAAAATCTTAAAGCTTAAAGCTAAAAACCAGCATAAAAAGCCATAGGCTAAGCTTAGGCTATGTTTATAGCTTAAAGCTGAAAGCAAAAATTCAAAAGTTTAAAGTTAAGATGTTTAATATTTAGAAAGTAAAAAATTCAAGGTTGCAGAAATAAAATAAAACTAAAAATCGAAAAGTTGAAAGAACAACAGTTGAAAAACAAAAAAGTCCGAAAGAAAAAATATTGAGCAGACATAAAAAGGGAAAAGAAAACAATCCTTATTGAATGCAGAAGTCGGAATCGAAAAGCTGAAGAAACGAAAATCAAACTTTAAAAAGGTAAAAAGAAATAGAAAACTTTAAAAGCATATTTCAATAATGTTGAAATCAAAACCTCGAAAACCGAAAATTACAAAAGCTAAGCGTTTAAATCCTAAAAAGAGAAAAAAACATGGAAACTTTAAAGCGAGGGAGAGCTGAACTACTAAACAATTAACAAAAATAAAAAAAGGTACAAGTTGTAAGGTAAAACAATTAAAATATTTTTAAAAATGACAAAAAGATAAACAAATAAAAGGTAAAAAGATTGAAAATTGAACAAAGATTGAGAGATACAAGTTGAGAAACCTTGAAAATTGAAAAGATGAAAAAGAAATAAAATGCTAAGAATATAAAAAGTAAAAAGATACCAAATAAAACAAAAATGTCAAAAAGCATCAAAATTGAACAAATAGAAAGTTCGAAAATAGATAACACAAAAGTTGCTTAATTGAAAGGTTTAGAAGCGTGAAACTTCAAGAGTTAAATAGCTATAAATAAAAATCTTACATCCAAAATAGTTGAAAAAAGCTGGAGCTATAAAAATTGGTGAAATTTTTAAATTAAAAATTTATATTTTTATTATTTAAGAGTAAATATACAATGAAAAAATAGAATGTTAAAAATGTGAAAAGTTCCAAAATTGAAATGTTCAATACAGGTCGGACTCGATTATCCGGAGACTCGATTATCCGGAAACTCGATTATCCGGAATTCGATTATCCGGAATTATAGACTCGATTATCCGGAATTTATTTTTTTTGGTGTCCGTTTTCAATTTTTATTCCGAAATTTTGCCTTTACCATCCCTTCTGGCATATTTTTTACTATTTAAGTCACTTCCGGCAAGTTCGAATTGAGTGAAAATAATCAATGTCCAATTTATTTTTTTTTGCTCCTTAAGATTTTACCCCCTTTCGCCTCAGAAGTAACTTCTGGTTACGCCACTGCATCATACAAGTAAAACGAAGAGAAGAAATATTTATTTTATGTTCGTTAATCGCAAAATTTCAGTATTTTTTGTGTGATTCGATTATCCGGAAAACTCGATTATCCGGAATGAAAAAATTTTTGATGTTCCGGATAATCGAGTCCGACCTGTAGATGAAATTGAATGGTCCAAAAGTTGAAATACTGAAAGATATAAATTAAAGTCTAATCGAAACAGATTGACAAATCGTCGGTACATCGTAAAGTGCAAATGTAAAAAAAAAGAAAAACCCACTATGATTGAAAGTCAAAAACTGAAAAATATGCAAAGTTTAGAAGTTGTGGGTATGAGTCCCACCTGCTTGGGTACATGTTTGGGAGTTTCTAGTATCCTATTTATAGTAAATTGATGTTTCAATTATCATTCCTACATTTACTGCGTAAACAAAAATTGTTGAGAAACTGCATGACTTGTCTTACGGTTGTTTTAAGATAAAACTAATAATTACGAAAAACTAAATAATTATAGTATCGACAAAGTCGAAATTGAAAAGCCCTCAATTAAAATCTGATTAACACTGTTATTGAATTTCAATTATGAATTCAGTAGCATCTTTCCTTAAAAAAATATCTAGTTTCACTCCATTTTAGTTATAGTTCTGTTGAACGATGAATAGCATCGGTTTTTTAAATTTAAGCTTTTTTACTATTAACTATTTATAATCACAGAGAAAAACTGTATTGTTGCTCTGATATTACGAATCAAATTTGTAAAAATAATCAAGGCTAAATTTTGTAGACCAATAAAAATAACCTCCTTATGCCGGACACTGCAACCGCATCGTTTAACGAAACGAAAAATTAAACTCCGCCTTTATCTTCTCCGATTTTATTGGATTTGCTTCTACCATCAATGTTTATACGATTTTCAACCCTTCCGACCAAACAGTCTGCGCCAAAATTCCATCGCCGTGTATTTGATGCTTGTAACAATCAAATTAATCCACCTACGTTTTCTCCAAAAGTTCGGAAACCCGGACCAAGAGGTTTGTGTTGGATTTTTCAACAACCCGAAGCAAAACAAAAAATAAAATATGTGTCGAACCAAACCACATAGAGGCTTCGCACGAGCATGAGGTAGAGGTGGTAATGATTTCTAAAATAACTAGACAAATAAAATATGTTATTATTTCGTTTGTTGTTTACTTGCAGTAAAACAAACGCCTAAAGTCTTCGCTGCATCACCGATGGCGGGAGGTAACCACGATCGTGGAGAAAATTATCTTGCTTCGCGACGTGTTGCAGCGCCAGCCACCACAGAGAGCAGCTGGCAAAATAAACAAACTGCACTCGCCGGAACCACAATTAATTGACACGCGAATTTTCATTTCTTTACCAGCGCGCTGCTGCCGGAACGGAGAAGCCCAAACAAATCACGCATGGTAACGCTGTCGAAATGGTGCGACTTTTCGTTCCAGTGTGGGTGTAGAAAACGAAAAGTAAACTGATTGATTTCTGGGTAATGTTGTGTTAAAGCACTGACTGGTTGGTATGTTTTGTTATTTTCGCTGTGTACCAGACTTTTGAGCAGTAACAGGTGCATTCAGTGAAATTATTCGTTTTTACTTTCAATGTTTTAATGACATAAACAGCACAAAATTACCGTTTAGTTTTTTGCTGCAAAATATTAATTTTCCTCTAAGAGCTTTTCCAACAAGACATCATAAATAACTAATAAGTTCGTTTAGCGAAAAGAAATCGCTTTTAAATTTGTAGTTTATGAGTGGCAATTAAATATAATGTTAACTTTTATTTTCAGAAACTAGTTGTTAGGCCGACGTTACATACGACGTATGAATGTACTAATTCAACTGTCGTTGCATTCATTGCTGCCAAGATTTGAGGTTCAAATTCCCTTTCGCCTTCAAGATTCGCTTATTTGTTCTCATCTTATGGATGTTAGAATTATTTCGCCATATTGTGAATACTAATTGGTCCATGTTACATACGAATTGCAATTCCCAACTCGAATTTGAACGACTTGTTGCACAAGGTACAGCGATCTACATATGATCCATCTATGTTGATTTATACCGTAATGTTTGTAATTACGAATAAATGCATAAATTTGTTTCATTGGGGGGTCCCTTATGAGTGGCTTCGCCACCACCTTGGTGGCGACACAGAGATATAGTTTGTAGTTTCAAACATGGGAAACACTACCAGATATACGGTTCTAGAAGTTTTATGAAATGGTGACATAGGACTAAGCTATGTAATTAGACTGCTTTCCAGTTACAATGTTTAAGTGGTTATTTTGACTAGCGCGTAGTCGTTGATTTGAATCTTGATAAAATCAAAGCTCATTCCCGTGACCTGCGCATGTTTATTCTAAGGTTTCCCGAAAATTCCTTCTTTGTTTTTTTTTCCTGTATGGACTTCCTCACTGCGACCAGAATTGTATATCTATTGTGAGATATGCCCGGGTGTCTGCTGTATCCCGCACTTCTATTATTAGCAATACCGCTATTGAGAAGTGGCATGCTTACTATTATTGTTTATTAGTGCTTGTGTGTAATGCGATACTCTTCCTTTTGCACGCTTACTGTTCTACTAAACCGATGCTCGTCACTTTTGCCAAATTTCACCAATTACAATTCCGTGGAGATGTTTCGTCGTACGTCCTTCTGGCCAGTTTTATTAATAAGAGGGACTTATGTTTTTGTTAAGAGGAAGACACGCAAAGGTGTTATAGATTTCAGCGTAAAGGAAGGGTATGTGGTGTTACATTCTACAACACCCGAGTGAGTTTTATTTACACTTTTCAATATTGTGCCTGTCGTGGTTAGTAAATGAGCAAATAAATTTTACTAGCTCGAAAACCAAAAACGAACAGCTACAGTGCTAAAGTATAATTCTGGTGTACCTTCACCGGTAACATGAGTTTCGACATTATTTTCATTTTATATTTTAAAGATGAGAATGTTTATGCAGTTAAATTCAATTTTAAAAATACAAAAAATGATCAATACAAAATTGATCACCAGTTTAATTCAAGACTGGTTTTACCTTCGAGACATCAAAATTAGTTGGGACGCTGGCCATCAGCCAAAAAAATTTGTTCCGTTGGCTGTTTCATAATATTTTTCCTTTATTGCTATAACATAAAAAAAACCTAAATCCAAAATTTGGGCGCAATGTCATGCAATCTGATTTTTTTATGACTTTTCAAAGCTCGGTGAACTGACGTTTTTTGTTTTTTTTTTTTTTTGAAAAAAAGTACATTACTTTGAAACGCTCTGTAGCTTCAATGATAGCTTGGATTTTTTTGGCGTCAAAGTAAAAGTTGTTGCAAATACAGTAATCACCCGATTATGTCTGCCCCCGATTTTATCACATTTTTCACCCGATTTTATCATCATAAAACATTTCATTAAAAAAATGTCAGGATAAACTGATTTTCTATTAGGCTTCAATATTTAAGATATTTTTCATAATTCTGTGTATCATTCTGAATGTAGTTTACATTAAAAGTTCAACCGATGCACAATGTTACATTTTGCTGTTATCGTGCGAATAATTGAATAGTGATACAAATGTTTATTATAACCGTATAATATGTTCGCGGAAGTTTCAAAATATTTGAAAACGCATCTTTTGATGTAGGAAGCTGGGTGATCAATCCTCCTAAAAGTGAGATAGTATATTTACTTTTTCATTAGATAAAGATAGACGCTTGGTGTCTTAGGCAAAGTATCAGGTGATCTCAAAACAAGAAACTTTACAGAAGACATCATCATTCTATCTCTTACATATTGCAAGCAACATAAAGTTTTCTATGAGAAGGCATTAAAAATAGTTATTTACATTTTAAGATTTTTCTGGTTGCAATATGTGAGATATATCAGCATGCTGTCTTCGGCAAAGTTTAGTGTTGGGAGAACATCTAATATTTTGCTGATGGTACTGCGCTACAAAAAAGCAAGTAACTCATTTTACCAATTCAAACAAAAACATAAACGAATAAAAAACTTAATTGTAATTTATTTGCAACTTAATTTATTTGCAACTTTACATCGATTTTTTTAGGTTTTTTATTTTTTTTTTGGGTTTGTTCAGAAAAGTTTTAGGCAACTGAATTATTTTTCTAAAAAAATGTTTTAAAAAAATAGTGATGATCGATTTTTTATAGTCACTTTTTGTTTTTGAAATTTTTTTTTCAGTACAGGATCTCAAATTGAATTTTTTAAATATTTTTCATAAAAGCTCAGACAGTTTTCTCAAATTTATCCCTTAACAAATTTTCTCTATCTTTTGTCATTATTCAGATATATCGATTTATGAAAAAATAACTGCAGCTTTTTTCATATGTTTGAACAGATAAATTTTCCAAAAAAAAATAAAATCACTGATTTTACGTATTTAGTTAATGATTCAACATCTTCAATAAAAAAAATGAAATTTTAAAAATTTCCCGATTTTATCACTTTCCCTATTTTATCACGCCAAAAATCATCAGGGTGAGATATAATCGGGTGATCACTGTATTGTGCAAAACAAACCCTTTTCATGAGATATTGTAAAATTTGGTTATAGTAGGCCTGGCACTAAAAAAATTAAAAAAACCTGAATTAATCCACCTAGCGGTGAGACCCAGCCTTTCTCCTTCGAACTTATAATTTGTTAAAATAGATTTACTTCAACACTTAAAAAATACACCTTGATTATTTCTGCTGGATTTGTTATTCATTCTAAACAACAAATTTTTGGTAGCCAACAGCACAACTATACCGAAGATTTAAAATTTAACATATCATCAGCTTCGTGCAACACTGACACAACTCAAAATTTTGCATTTTTGAGTTTTTGATGGCAAACGATGCCAAATACTGTTAAATTTCATCACACGTAATCCCATTTCGAAAATCACAAAAATTCCAGAGATATGAGTAGAAGTGCCTTTGCTGCACAAATCGAAATTTCTCCATAAAGTTAGTAAAAATAAGGTTTTAAGTTGGACAACGTGAGCACGTAATATGTACATAATAGACCCAAAAATGTTAAATAAGGATTGGTAATCTTAAACTTCCAAGTTTTCTTGAAAATCGAAAAATAAATTTTCGACGCAAATTTTTAAACGCGTTTTTCTCGAAACTATGTTTTTTGAGTTGTGCCAGTGTTGCACGAATCCGGCGATATGAATATAAATTAACACATATACAGGCAAATAACATTAAATTCTTTCAACGATTGCGATTTTGTTTTTGATTGTGGTATAATCGATTTGTACTCATATACGGCCTATAAATATTCAGATTCTTTAAGTCATCGTTAGTCAGTAGATTTCCAATAATGTATAATTAAATGTTGTTCCTTATACATCAATTTGAATGATCTTATCAGTGAAATTGAAATTCTTTAACGCAGTTGATATTACTGATCGTTTCTGAGAGGCATCCAATGAATGGCCAAATACCAATCAATATGGGTTCTTGAAACCTGGATTATACCCAGCGGGCAGAATCCGACCTTAAACCCAATTTTCAATCCAGATGACCACTTCTTGTTCTGGTTTCTAGGGCAACTATTATGAGCTTTAGAGCAGCATTTTTTTCGATTTTGTCAACCAGTGTTATAATCAAATTAAATGGGTACCAATAAAGCAACTAAACCTTCAATTTAAAACTAAGATTGTTGAAATCAGTGATGCCATCTTTGGCAAAACAAGTGAATTGGATAAGTTACAGTCCGATTATAATAAATTTCAATAGGGTTTTATCAGACAACTAGACCTTTCTATTGCAACTCATTTTGTGAAAATCGGTCCATCCATCTCTGAGAAAAGTGGGTGAGTTCAAACAGACTTAGAAACATGTTTCTTGTCATAGCCTGATTTCACATTATTACACATAACGGACAAAGTTAAAGTCCAATAACAATGAAATTCAATAGGGTCTTATGGGGCAACAAGACCTTCCATATGACACTAATTTTGTGAAAATCGGTCGAGCCATCTCTGAGAAAAGTGAGTCAGTTTAAACAGAGTTTGAAACACGTTTCTTTGCATAACTTTTGAACTACATGTCCAATCATTATAAAATTATTTTACGAATGGTTCACAAGCCCATTCTTTTGATACCAATTTTGTTCAAATCGGTTTTGTAGTTTCTGAGATAATGAAGTTTTGTGATTTTCACATTTTGATACATAACCTCGAAACTAGAAATCCGATTACTATAAAATTCAATCGAGTCTTATGAGGCAACTAGACCTTTCATTTGTAATTAGTTTCATAAAAATCGGTCCAGCCATCTCACAGTGGTTCCCCCATAGGTCATAAAGCCAAAAATCAAATTTCATTATTTTGGTATTTCTTCACCTCTCAGCATCCTTTGAAGTCTGAAGCTAACAATGGCATCAATTATTGTGTTGTATTACGAAGGAATTGTTTACTGTGGGACTTGGAAGAAGTAAGAAGTATGCTATTAGGTTAAGTGCAATTTCACCACTTTTCAGTGAATTTAAGTATTCCAAAGTGGTTTTTTGATATGGAGGTCCAAAAACAAGGAATGTTGAGCCTTTTTTTGTGGTTTTAAGAATGTTATATTGTGTTGTTAACGACTGAGCCAACGGTAAAATAGGTGCATTTTGATATAAATAGACAGGTTCATTGCTTACATGTACATCTCACAAAATGCATATCTTTAAAATGAGCTGAAAAATCTGGAAGAATACATTAAAAGATACAAAATGTTTTAGAATCTATAGACTCATCACTATGGGATTTTTATAACTTGAAGCTAGATGAATAGCTTGAATACATTACAGTTGCACACGATTATCAGTTCCATTGAAATAATGTAATAGAACAAAGAGCAACTGCATAAAAAGATATGCCACATGGTTGATCGAAACAGAGCAGATCTTTCTTTTATTATCGAAGTATGATAACAGCACCAAGGAGAGATCAGTTTTTTTCTCGTGGTCAGCCGAGAATGCAGAAAGATTTTATTTTATCACTTTTGATGACATTATGTGAATTATATTTTTTGTTCATTGTAATTTCCTTAATATGTATTACCATATCAAATAAATGTTGTGAGCCAAACATATCCCTAATTTTCAAATACACATCGAAAAACACACTTCATTTATATGTATACACTCATTAAGTTTCTGGCATCGAACAATAAAAGTTTGGAAAATTGCGTAGTAAAAAATAGTAGTCAAGCCAAAGTTGGTAAAAGATACCAGTAATTTTAGATGACCCTTGACCACGAATCTATAGAAAATACTATAAAATAGATGTGATTTTCGAATTCAGCATCGAAAAATACACCAAGGTTGACGTTTTGAACTCAAAACTTAGGAAAACAATATTTATGACCGCCCTTCTTAGAAAACGGAACCACTGTGCAACTCTGAGAAAATCGAGTGAGATTGGGAGACCGTTACATACATACATACACACACACACACACACACACACACACACACACACACACACACACACACACACACACACACACACACACACACACACAAGTCGATTGATATACGAGATTCGACCCTTTGGAGCACTTTTTTACCTTTGGTTTTTTCAGTGATTGTTATACCTTTCTAGGAGAAAGGCAAAATGTGATTTTTTGTAGGAAAGTAGCTTAAAAGTTTAGTTGCCGCAGTTTGCCACGGTTGTGACTACATTCAAAATTTAGGTAATAAAGTAAGCTTTCAAATGCATACTGTACGCTGTCGCGCAAAACTGTGCAAATTGTCACTTTAGTGAAAAAAGCGGTAGCAGGTTTTTTTAGTTTTTATTTTTGAAGTTGAAATTTCATTCAGGATTAATTTTAATCATAACCATGATACCCCGTTAATGAAAATTTATGATATCGATATCAATCCGTAAGGATAAAATATAAATTTTGGCAAAAATCACAAAATTTATCAATAAAAAGTTATAAAATAAGTGTTAAACAAGAAAACAGTAACAAATCTTTATGAAATTTTAATTATGTCAAACTTTATCACTTTCTGCAAATTTAAAATAATATTAAAGACATTCAGCCCATTTCAATTTATGATCATGAAATTCGCTAAGCTGATTGAAGTGTCAAATACTAGCACCAAATTCCTACCATCAAACTCCGGCTAACAATAGCCCGTTTGCAAATTGCTTTTATTTCGCACTCGTTTGCATACAAAGGTAAAGCACACAGTTTGCTGTATGAGGAAAAAACAAAGAACAGTCGTCGCCCGCCGCATCTTTTCGTATTTTTTTAGAACGTTGTTTCATTCCAGTGTCTTGGTTTTAAAATTCATAAATTTGTTAAATTTCTTATGGAGCCTTCAACTTCAGCGGCACCACCTAATTCAATGTCTAGTAAGCTGTCAATTCATGGTGTTATACATGTGTTTAAATGTCCTCTTTTAACCATAGAAACCGGATTAGAAAGACAACATATGTATGTACAATGAAATATCGAAAATTAGTGATTGATTAGTGATTAGTGAAGAAATGAAAACAGCAGCGAAAGAAATTTATCCCGCTGATAAGTATAATGAATTTCAAATTTTCTGGAAACAATTCAACAAGAGATTTCAGCAATTACAGCGGAGGATGATGATGATGATGATTTTTTTCAATTTGTAATTGTTTGTATTACTTATGTTGTTTTAGTTTATTAAAAATATGTTTATATATTTAGGCAACATTTTGTTTAATTCGAAGGGTCGTCTATAAATTACGTGATTTATTTCAATGGGGAGGACGCTCGGTGGCACTACTTGTGGCCAAAAAACATATAATCCTTTAAAAAATCGTAAGGAAAAAAATGTTAAAAAACATTGGAAATTGGGTTTCATGCTTTATAGACGACCCCAAACAAAAAATGGATGCCAGATTCGTGTTCAGCGCCCCAAAGTTATGAAAATACCAAGTTTTTTTCGGATTTATCGACACTTTTTTTGCTTGGCCAGCCCTTGTATGAAGTCGCCCCACTGTGCTGTGTGATCAAGACCAAAGTCAGTCTGAGTCGTCTTTGCAAGTGCGACACAACAACGGACGGTGCTCCGTAGGGCTAAATTTTTTGAACTAAATTTCTATTTTAACCAACGGCTTTTACCCGTTAGCATTTAAGTTAATTAAGCAGACAATGTGTGCAGTAGGGAAAGCGAAAAAATAAGCGAACTCGAAATATGATACAGATTTGGAAAAATATACCGCATCCCGACGGGACTTAAACCCGCAATCTCCCTGTCTCCGGCATGGTGTTTTGACCAATTAAACTACGGGGGACGGTGGCACTGTTCCACAATCTATATGCGTATCACATTCCACTGCCGACTTATTCTATTGCTCATTCCTAACTACAAACAGTGCTGTGCAAGCGTTATTTATAGATTGATTGTTTTATTTATTGAAAACTAAATAGTTTTTTTTACAATCATAATTTGAAAAAAAAGACGGAGACACTTACAACATGGTTCTAACATAAATATCGCTAACACCAATCAAGCTCGTGCTTGGTTAGCCGTTTTTTCCTCTTGTAGAAGACTGAACCACTGCGACCATTTTTTGATCTATTGTGGTATGCTCCAACTTACTCTAAGTGCGTACGAGCAGGTACATCACTATTTGGCGAGTTGATGTTCTTGCTACATTGCACATTTACCCCAGTTGGGCCGTTGCTTTCCTAATTAATGTTCACTTTATTTTGTCGATGATTTGCGGTTGAAGAGATATACTAAATGTTTTACCAGAAATGTGTGGTAAACTTTTATGCTTCATACAACCAAAAAAAGGCACCTGAAACCTAAATATAACAAGTTTTGTTACTCGGGAGTGTTCAAGAAATGTTTAGTGACAGTGCTGTGATTTTCAACCATTTATGTCCTGTTTTTTTTTTTTTTTATTCTCGCTTATTTTCCGTCGGTCTAGTTCCGCCACTGTTGTAGCCAATCACCGACGCCCAGGGAGGCGACTCCACACCCAGGACCCTAACTCACGACCCGCTTATTAACGGACCGGCGCCAACGGCTTTACTTCCTCATGCGATGGAAGGCGTGATCCCAGAGATTTTTCGCCTCAGAAAATCTCCCGGTGTCGGCTAGGATTGAATCTAGACTAGTTGGGTTGGTTGTGAGTGGATCACGCCACCTCACAACCATCGACACCTATGTCGGCGGTGGGATTCGAACCCAGGCGTCGAGCGTGGTTGGCGGAGACGTTACCAACCACACTAGGCCCCCGCTCATTTATGTCCTGTTGGTGACATTAAAATAGCATTTTCGTGTCACATTTTAGTGATTTTTGTACAAATTTCAGATTTTAATAATAATTTCCAAGTACCAACGCTCATAACCATATTTTATTTAGGATACGACAGTTAAATCCGGTCCTTTTGTTATTTCATTTTGCCATCACTCAGCTGGTGAACAGATTGGGCTAAAAAGTCATCGTTTAAAAGGACTCATTACTTTCGCGCTTTCAATTAATTTTATTTCTAGAGCATTTTTTACTATAGGATCGTGCGAACCGACCACGAACTGATTGCCCCAAGTAGCCCCAGATATTTGCGCTCCCCAGCAGTGTAGGTTAATTAGTATGCGTTGGACCAGCAGAGCCCAGCTTCATCGTTTTTTTCTCTTTACACTTAAGCCTTGCCGAGAAGACTTCCACTATCAAGTATTTAAGCTAATGCAATCGTACAAAAGTTACAATCAAAGGCATAAAAGCGCTTCTCCCAAGCGTGGTGTTGTACGTACCTGCTGTTCGACACACTTCCAGCAGAGGTGCGGAACATCGGAACGAGAAGAACCGCACTCTAATTCGATCGATTTACTTTCCTCAATTATGTACATCATGTTCCGCGGTCGACCGACGGTGATGAAGATGATGATTTTGATGAGCAGGAGTTGGCCAATGTTTGCATGGATAATTAGCTTCCGCCTTTTGTGCGCCGCGTCTTCCCACTGGCAGGAGTGCTTTTGCCTTAGATAAGCCTGTAGTGGATAAATCGGCCCTGGAAGTAAGTGTTGCCACAGCAAGTCTACCGGTGCAAGTCGCCGTGAAAGTCAGCAGGCAACTGAAGTGATTTTCTGTTTTGCCTCCGCTCAACTTGAGTGACGTTATCGGAAGAAACAAACCGACCACTTGACCCCGTAACTCTGCGGGAATCCTCCAACGGCAGCCGTGTTTACGAAGATTGACTTGGAGGCATAGCCGTGCGCAGGTTTGGTATTTGAGGTAGGTTTTTTTTTGTGTGATCAGAAATATAGGGTTAGTATTAATCAGGAGTCCGTTATTTTCATCAATCGAAGAAACCGAATGTCGGTAATTTTAATGACGGGAACTACCTGTCTTACGAATGCACCAAAATTGCAGATACAAACTACTAAATATTCGTTCGGGAACGGGAACGATTGAATATTGTAAAAGTTTGCCCAATCAGTTTTATAATCTGAAGATAAATGCTTTCAAAGAAAGAGATAGTAAACAAATTGACCTACCTTTTTTCACCTTATACATTTCGCGTATTTCGTCCAAATTGACAGAAGGTTGCATGAGCTGCTTAAAGTTGGTTTCTTATCCTACTTTTTCCAGTTTTTCTATTAACAGTTACTAACGGGTGCATTTTTCTATTTATGCTCAATTTCAGACTAATATATCTCCAATATTTACGAACTGCAACCCAAATTGAACTTTTTCCTATCTGTCCCAGTAAACTTCCTAGACAAACACCGTATAAACTGAACTTTCGCCTGTAATTCGGCTCAGCTCTCCAAAATCTTCTATTGAAAACTGTTTTTTTTTCTTCCGCTCTGAGAGGAGCGGTTGAACCGCCAACCTTCCTCCGTGCGCACGGCTATGCTTATTAGTAAACCAACCGAACCGAGTGTACGTAAAATAAATCCACAATGTCGTTTCCCGACGCTCTCCTCTTGGTTTGCGCATGCAATGGAACTCAAAAACTGACGGCTTTACACTATACACGCTTGCCGCATGGCGTGATTTGACAGATCCAATCGCCCCGCCACCTCCGATCGAGACCCAACTTTCTACAGCACGGTATGGCAGTCGTACGAAGCAGCTGCAGAAAGACGGGAGAGCGTCCGAAACAAAACCAACCATTTACAAATCTAGACCGCGACTCTGGGCCTAGGTATGAATGAAACCCAGCCGTTTCAAGTATCAAGCCGCAATTAATCTCAATCTACCAGAACGCCAGTTTCTGCGCCGGTTTCCGCCAACGGAAGGCAGCGGGGCGCCCTTCCAACCGAAGCCCGGATCAACTATTAAAGAAGATGATTTTCCATTCTACCAAACTCTCGCTAAATTCCCGGCTGCTACGGTTACTCCCGTTGCCGATTGGGTGATCGTTATCGAGTGTATCGAGCGGTAACCGGTTCCGTTAGCCGCACATGCCTCCCTAGAGTGATGGACCCTAGTGTTGATTTAAGCAAGTCACCTTTTCGCACGGCCACGGGGGAAGGAGAACTCAGCTGACAGTGCGCCATTCGCGCACGTCAACAAACAGTGAAATTCAATCTTCCGCTTTCGAGCGATGACTGCGCGCGGGAGTCTCAAGTAACACTGAGCAACTGATCCTGCCAGTTCAGTGCCACCAGCGTCTTCTCTCGTGCACTGTGTCCCGTGCGTGCTAAACTGGGTCAAATTGCTACGGGTAAACCGAGGTGATTTTTAGTGCAATCTCAGACGTAAACAAACACCTCTTCTTTCACTACATGCCCGAGGTGTCCAATTACTGAACTGATCTAACCTAAGGTCTCTGTTCGTTCGTTGACGGCTCAAAGGCGGCTACAATGGTGGTGCCCCCTGCCACACCCAATCCAAACGAGCGACTTTTGACCTCGACCGCGGGTGAAAAGTGGCGAAAGTTTAAATTACGCGCCAAAATCGATCGCCGTGGGAGGTAGCCGGCTCCGATGGGGTTAGGGGGACCCGGTCAGAAACACCCGAACAAAAAAAGCCAGAGAGTCTCAGAGCAGCGCCTTTGTTGCGTGAGAGTTGGTTGCAAGCTACGATGTTGCGTGGGAGAGGCGATGTTTGTTTGTTTGTTGCACGCGATGAAACGTACTGTGACAAGCAGTGGTGAGTTTAGTTGAACATGAAACACTGCTTGAAGATAGCTGTTATGGTTCCTTCTCAAACAACGATGAAATTGTTTTAAATAAGATTAGATCCAATATTAAATAAAATATGAGATAACTACCAACAGGGAAAATATATTTAAAATCGATGCACCTTGAAAATAGCTTAACACGCTACTGATCCCGGCCATAAATCGACACGGTGTCTGCACCGCGACATTCCGGCAAGTGATACCAATTAAACGAAATATTGTCCAGTCCATTAGCGTGGAATCTGGCGAACGATCGACGAACGCAGCCTCAACCCGGTCGGTGGCGCGAAAAGGATGTGCACAGCATGAGCATTCCAGTTACCATCACGTCCCGTCACCCCTTATCACCACCCTTCGAGAATGGGTAAAACGTCTAGACCGCTATTAATTAACATAACTGCACTCTAACGGAACATTTACCATGGTTATTGCCAATAAATTATCTCTAAACGTGACGGTGGATGCGGGGTGAATTTATACACACACAACGGCACTGCTACGGGACCTGAGTTGCGACGCGGGTGACAATTAGTTATGGTATGGTCTGGCCGAGTATTTTTATACGACAGAAGTGCCATAAAACTCCCGCTTCTTGACGTAGGACTACGTCTAACCGCACTATATCGAGATACATTCCGCGAAAACTAAAACCAAGATGTAACGCCGGAATGAAAGATTTCAGACGGTTATACTGATGTAACCACATGATGGATCACAATAATCAATATGTCGTTGGATTGATAAAATGATGGACAATTTTGTGGTTCTTCAATTTTCATTATCACTTTATTGTTAAACAGTGAAAATTGAATAAAAGTTTCAAGGTCGAATTTTCACCAACAATGTACCAACCATATGCGAGCACGCCTGGCACAGACTTCATGAATAGACACCAACTGCCTGCTGAGATATCCTGTATAGCAGTGGCAAAAAAAAATTTGACAGAATCTCCCCGTCCCAATAGGTCAACTAATGTTAACTTCCATGAACCCAGACTATTTTGATGTCTTGAAGGTGAAGCTTTTTCGGAAAGTTCGTAACCACCTCCACTATCAGACAGTATTACGTTCTGCTGTTAATAAATATGTTAATGTTAATAAAACTGATGTCCTGAAGGAAAACATGCTGGCACAGGCAACAGTACTGCACCGAGCATTGTATGAATAGAGCGCTGGTCACTCGTAGTCTATCAGTGCAGTAGAACTCGATATTCATTTGTGTGCAGCCGAGCCAAGTGAAAACTACATTGCCGCTGTTGACGCACAGTGGGGCGTGGAACACAATCGAATTGCCGTTTGAATTGTCTTCTTCTTCTTCTTCTTTTTGTTTCGTATAGCAGCAAATATCAGAATTCAATTCGATTTTTCGGGTGCCGCAAAACACGCTGCGCCAAAGACAATAGAAAACCAAAATGCTCCGTACAGATCTTTGAATAGGTATTTAAACGAGCTGTACTGATGATTATATTTTACAAGCTAAATGAATTTAGTCCAATATGACAATACATTTCATCTTGCTATTAGAGTTCCGACATTAGTATTTGTATTTTTCAAATGAAAATTTTTTTGAATTTGCATTTGCAAGAAAATATTACTTTCCATAACCTTACTTGTAATTGAACAACGCTATGCAAACATTAATTGCTGAGGCTAATGCTGTTCATCACTCTTGCCCAGTTTTTTTTTTTTTTCGAAAATAACAGACATATAACCTTCAAATATGGTATCTTCGTTGTTCTTTGGTATCTTGAAATTGATCAAATTTGTTCTAATTGATTCTGTATACTGATAAAATGTTTAAATTGACCTGAATTGAATGGTAACATGTTCATAAAATTCTATGTCAATTTCCAATTTTCTGTGAATATACATTTTCTACTAAAACTGTAATTCGTTATCTTTATTTTTTCCACGAGCTTGTAACTGCAGAAAAAAAATTGATGTGACATCTTTGCCGCTTTGTGATCGGTGAGTGAGCCATCTTTAACAAGACAAATAGATATAGAAGGAAGAAGTTTAATTTCTACTAAGCCGTACTCAATTAAATATTTGCTGGTTGCCTTTTCGCGTATTAAAGAAAATTCGCTGTATTAGAATGAAAGGTATTCATCAATGGTCCAGAAACCAAATTTAGGGGGAAATTTGGGTCTAGAGCTCTACAGCAATATTTTAGAGAAAAACTTTCTTCTACAAAGTTGTTACATATGATAAAGCGCTTATTGAAAAAGTATCAAAAATTAGGGTGACCAAAATTTTCGATGCTATCAAGTATCTAACTTTTTATTTTTGTAGATAGAAAACCTTGTTCTACAATTTTATAGCTCCAATACTTTTAAGTAACTTTGAACAAAAAGATTTTCTCTAAAACATTGCTATAGAGCTCTAGACCCAAATTTTCCCCTAAATTTGGTTTCTGGACCATTGTGAATGTTAAAGAGAATATTTTTTCTTCTAAGATAGAGTGCTACAAAGAATATAATCAAAATACAGACCCCGTTCGATTTTGGCAACACGCTAGAATATTTTCTGTTGCCAAAATCGAACCATGCCAAAAATGGACGGTTCTTTTTTCATGACTTTTTTGACTTTTTAAGTGGTCAAAGACGACCTTAACAGTAGAAATGGCCACCAATGAACTAGTATTAGTTCCAAGTCGTTAGAGGTGCCGCTTGATGAATATGGGCTGACGACCTAGATACTTGATATTACCACCCGAACCAAAATACCTTCCTTTTGGAAGATGTTGAGTTTTAATTGGTTAAAATAAATCAAGCAAACTACAAAAGTAAAACGAGCTCAAATCAAACATAGCTTCTAAATAAAAATATAAAATTATTATAGTCCTACGTCAACTATGCGGTCGTGTCTTGGATACCACCCTCCTACTATTTTTTTTACAACTGCTGATTACTGCCGGTAAACGATGAGTGATCGCCACGTACCGAAGCACTGGCCTGTGTTGGATCTGCCGGGATCCACATCGGAAACTCGGTCGACGTACTAAAATTCAGTCGTAAGACAGGTCGGCAAATGCATCGTTCTACTTTGTTGAGGACCACGTTGGTTATAAAATGAAAATGATGGTTTTACAGTGATTATGGTCGTTATAATTTATTCAAATGTGCCACATAATTTATGTCGAAATGATTTTCCAAGAATATTATTTGGAGCACAGAAAGATTAATTTAATGTTTTTATCGAGATTTTTCAGCTTTTGAAAAACTATATTTTTTTTTGCCAGCGAAAAATAAGCGAACTGGAAATATGATACAGATTTGGAAAACTAGACCGCATCCCGACGGTACTTGAACCCGCAATCTCCCAGTCTCCGGCATGGTGATTTGACCAACTAAACTACGGGGGACGGTGGTACTGTTCCGCAATCTATATCGTATCACATTCCACTGCCGAGTTATTCTATTGTTCATCCCTAACTACACACACTGCTGTGCAAGCGTAATTTATATACTGAAAGGAATGTCTCATTACACTCAGAAGAGTCAGCTGATGCTGATAACTCTTATGGTCAAAACACTATGCCGGAGACAGGGATTTTGCGGGTTCAAGTCCCGTCGGGATGCGGTATATTTTTCCAAATCTGAATCATATTTCCAGTTCGCTTATTTTTCGCTTTCCCTACTGCACATACTGTCTGCTTAATGAACTTGTGCGTTTACGGGTAAAAGCCGTTGTTAAAAATGGAAATTAAGTTTGAAAAATTTAGCCCTACGGAGCACCTTTCGTTGTTGTGTCGCACTTACAAGCACGACTCAGACTGACTTTGGTCTTGACCACACAGGTCTATAAGAGTTATCAGCATCAGTTGACTCTTCTGTGTGTGATGAGACATTCTTTTCAGTCTTTGAATAACGCTTGCACAGCAGTGTGTGTAGTTAGGGATGAGCAATAGAATATCATTTTTTCTCTATTCCTAGTAACTATGTGCATTTATATCAAATTTGAAAGACCATTGTGCACCTAGTGGTCTAGTTTGAATGCTCAGATAAGCTCTTGGAGGAAGATACGGCTGAACATTCAGCGGCTGTCAGCTGACGGAGTTGCTGCTGTGTACACACGGATGGTTTACGAATGGATTCGTGAACTAGTTGGATGAGGTCAATAATGCTTGGAAAAAGCTAAAAAGCTACAAATCAACTGGAAAGGACGGTATCCCAGCTAAACAAGTCAAAGTCGATAGTGAGCAGTTTTTGCAAACAGAGACTTTCATAGAAGTTTCTTTCGTTGATTCAAAGATGAAGGTGCTCCGCGCGCTGGGCCATTGAACGGAATATTTCTATGTAAGGTTCAACGACTTTGACAGTATGAGGCCGAGTGCTGTCATGCAGAAGCTCGGTTTAATCGCATCAATTGAAGTCGATGCCGTTTGAATTGAATAACTAAATAAGCAGGCTGTTTCTGCATTTAGCATGAATCCTCATCGAGTGATCCCTCCAATCCAAAGGTTTTTGGCCTTCCTTCACGCGGACAATTGTTTACATCGAAATAACCGTCTTCAAAGTGACGGAACCAATCGCGGCAGCACTTCCATAATTTGATTTAATTTAATTTGATTTGTAAATTTACCTAGTAGCTTCAAGGTAAACCTTTTTAAATTTACTACCTGCGGGTTACTTAATGTTCCACAACAACAAAAAACTTGATCAACAATATTCTTAACTAGTAACATCAGTTACAATATTCAAGACAGCCCCTTTTTAAAACTGTTTCATAAGTTGAGCATTTAATTTCAGGAGGCATCGAGTTATAATGATTCACACCTTTAACGAACAGGGAACTGGAATAGCTAGTCAAGTTGTTAGGAGCAGTGCTGATAAAGGTCATTTTCCCCAGCAAAATTCTTCAAAAATTATAGCCAATCATTTTCAATTTTCACTTCCAATGATCGCAGCACTCTTTCAGATACACTAGATTTTCGTCCTAGTAACGTGCTGTTATACTCAGATGAAATAGTTCGCGCGCATCGTTCACGGTTACGGAATAAAATTTGACGACGAATCCAACCAAATGATCTTCACTTCAAAGCGAAAAAGAAAAACAAACAGACCACTCAACCAAAATGAACCTCACCGAAACATTTTTTCACTGGCACTGACCGATGACTTGACAATCTTCGTTAACTGATAAACTGATTTTGTTGTCTTGCTTTCATCGCATGAAATATAATGAGGTGTTTTGACAGTTCACTTCCATGCAAAAAGCGGGAGTGGAGAACTCTGAAAGGATTGTAAAAAAATAACGTTTATGGATGCTTTTTTTCACTTTCACTCAAGAGTGTCAACAAATATCAACCCTGGTTCGGAGGAATTAACAGGTTCTGCACACGACGACCTTGGAATGGCAACAACTTCTCGAAGAGTATCGATGGAGGTAGGTTCCTGATCAGCTAGCGCGAGAACACGGTTGAGCGGTACGTGTAAAAATTCACCAGTGGAGTTACTTCGGATCAGATTTTGCTGCAGTTGACTTGAGTGGGCGTAACGTTTCAAACTCGAGATACTCAGAGAGAGAGAGAGAGAGATTGGCGATAGAAAATACTACAAGGTATACAGCCCTAGGGGTTGTATGAAATGGTGACGTAGGACAAATATAAATATTGATTTTAACATATATTTTACTACGCCTGTTATACACCGTGTATCTCACACAGATATAAGGGCTCCACTTGCTATCGTGTTAAGAATAAGAATGAAGTTAAATTTTCTACACGTAGTCTTTTGTGTCGAGTTGAGCGTAGATTTTTGCAATGAAGGCGGAGCGACGCTGATTCGAGAAAGAGAAACGAAACAAAACACCTTCACAACTACAGAATTATTGTCATGAGCACCAAAAGAAAATTTGGGCTTTTCTGATGCGAAAATTACTCTGGTTCAAGATTAACTAATCTGCGTTATCGATATTGGACCGATAACGGTTGTCGACTGGGTACAAAGGAACAATTCAACCGGAAAATCACCCAATTCAGCAGTGAATTTCTTAGAATGAAGGTTATATCTTGCTGCGATAAACGTTTATCTTTGGTGTCCTGGTCGTTATTGGAAAAATGATTATTGAGGAATACATGAAAATTTCACACTAGTAGTAATTGCGAAAATTCTCATAACTCTTATCTTCAAGCATTCAAAGTTATGAAAAGAACTGATTCCATATTTTTCAACTAGAAATGTATGCTACAGAACATTGATGATCGCACCACTTCGAAAACATCGAATATTTTGCTTGGCCGCACATAATAAATATGCTCTCCACTCCGCCCTCCGGTCGATGTGCCAGCAAAGTATCCTGCTATGAATAAGATGTATTAAGTCGATCGCTTGCTATATCTGTTTGTAATCTGATGCAACATTTGCCAGTTTCATTTTCAATGCTAAAAAATGCATTCTAGCATAGAAAACAAAGACGTAGTCCTACGTCAAAACCGCAAATTTGGCAAGGGGCCGTCCACATACCACGTGGACAGATTTTTAACGATTATTACCCCCCCCCCCCCCTTGGACAAATGCCCATATAAATTCTTTTTTTTTTTTTGTAAGGACCGTGGACATTCCACGTATAGCTGATCCTACTAAAACCATTCCATAATTCTTGCCAGATCTCCATTCACCATCATAATAAGTTCACATACACAGTTGAAATACGGAACGGATCAATCGGCAAAGACCTAGGCTACGAGCACGGAAAAAAATTAAGGTAAACGATTGGAAATTGGGTACTTGGAACGTCAGATCTCTCAATGAACCGGCGCGGGCTGGCTTGCTTGCTCGAGAACTACAGCGGCAGGGAGTCGAAATCGCAGCGATTCAGGAGGTTCGGTGGCCAAATTCCGGAGAAAGGGAACTCCGTGCAGTAGACCCTATTGCACGCACTTCTTTCAAGAACCACATCTACTACAGTGGCGGCAAATCAGCGGAACGGGGCGTCGGTTTCGAAGTGCTGGGAAATCAGAAAACAAGAGTCATCCGGTGGAGGCCCGTAGATGACCGTATATGCGTGTTGAGGATTAAGGGCAAATTCTTCAACTACAGTGTTATCAACACCTACGCACCGACAAACGACAAATCCGATGAAGCCAAAGATGAGTTCTATAACAAGCTTGAGCGAATCTATGACGAGTGCCCAAAACACGACGTAAAAGTCGTCATCGGAGACGCAAACGCACAGGTTGGGAGGGAGGAATTCTTCCGTCCGGTCATTGGAAGGCATAGCCTCCATTCGTCATACAATGAAAACGGCCTGAGGCTGATGAACTTTGCCGCGGCCAGAGGAATGGTCATGTGTAGCTCCTATTTTCCACGTTTGAATATTCGGAAACACACCTGGAGGCATCCAAATGGAGAAGCCTGCTCCCAGATCGATCACGTACTGATTGACGGTCGGCACTTTTCGGATGTTACTGGTGTTAGGTCTTTTCGGGGACCGAACATTGACTCTGACCATTATCTCGTCGTTTGTAAGATCCGCGCACGGTTGTCGAACGTGCTGAAATCTCGCACAGAGAGGACGACGCGTTTCAACATTCAGCGGTTGAAAGCTGATGGCGTGGCAACAGAATACGCCAGCGAGCTGGATCAACAGATCGTAGAATGGCAGGAGGGAATGGAAGACATAAATGGGCTGTGGAGCAATATCCACGGCGCCATCGAAACGACTGCGAGAGAGGTGGTAGGTACGACGCGTGGAAGACAGCCTAATGGCTGGTTCGATGCAGAGTGCCAGAGAGCGACAGATGAAAAGAACCGTGCCAGGAGCCGCATGCTCACTGCGGCTACGCGTCAGAACAGAGAGAGGTACAGGGTGGCAAGAGCTGCCGAAAATAGAACCCACCGTCGGAAGAAGCGCGAGTACGAGGAGCAGGTGCTCGCCAGCGCAGAGGACAGCTATGCTCAAAACGACGTGCGGAGATTCTATAGAACTGTCAACAGAGTCAAAAGCAGGAATTTTCCTGTGCCGGTCATGTGTAATGACAAGGACGGCAACCTGCCTACTGATAAACCGACGGTTGCAGCCAGATGGAAGGAGCATTTCCAGGCGCTATTGAACGGTAAGGAGCCGGATGAGCAGAGTAGGAACAGGATGACGATTATGAGTGACGAACAAGCTGTGGAGCCACAAACGCAGGAGGAGGTGAAAATGGCGATTAGTGAGCTGAAAAACGGCAAGGCCGCTGGGAAGGACGGTATCCCGGCCGAACTTCTAAAAGCGGGAAGCGAGCGGCTGTACTATGCGATCCACCAGATAATACTAAGAATCTGGGCGGACGAACAAATGCCGAACGACTGGTTGGAAGGCCTCATATGCCCTATCTATAAGAAGGGCCATCGATTGGATTGTGGCAACTATCGAGGGATAACGTTGCTCAACTCCGCATATAAAGTGCTCTCCCGTATCCTGTTCTTCAGATTGAGACCGTTAACAGAATCCTCTGTTGGCGAATACCAGGCTGGTTTTCGATAGGGGCGTTCCACGACGGATCAAATCTTCCCTGCGACAGATCCTTGATAAGTTCCGGGAGTACAACTTACCGACTCACCATCTGTTTGTGGACTTCAGGGCGGCATACGACTCAGTGAAAAGAAACGAGCTGTGGCAGATCATGCTGGAACACGGTTTACCTACGAAACTAATAAACTGAGTCGTATGACACTGGAGGGATCAAAATCGTGCGTGCGGATAGCTGGCGAGACATCAGCCGTGTTCGTAACGTTGGATGGACTGAAGCAGGGGGATGCGCTCTCCAACCTACTGTTTAACATCGCTCTTGAGGGTGCAGTACGAAGAGCAAACGTCGAAAGAAACGGTACGATCATCACGAAATCTCACATGCTTTTTGGTTTTGCGGACGACATCGATATCATCGGTATCAACCGTAAGGCCGTGGAGGAGGCCCTCGTACCTTTTAAGAAAGAAGCAGCGAGATTGGGACTTGTCATTAACTCTGCCAAAACGAAATACATGGTAGCTGGCAGAGAGCGTGGGAGTCCCCGTGGTGTTGGTGCTGAGGTTGAGATAGATGGGGAACGATTTGAAGTGGTTGACGAATTCGTTTATCTGTATAGGACGCTGTATAGGACGCATGAATCACGAGTTGTACCAGGTATACAAACATGCTGATATAGTGAAGGTAATACAGCGGGGCAGGCTTCAGTGGGCTGGACAGGACATGTAGCCAGGATGCCGCCAAAACTATCTACAGTAGAGAACCAGGAAGAGGCCGTCGACTCCGTGGTAGGCCTCGCACGCGGTGGATGTGCGCGGTGGAAGAAGATGCACCATCTGCTGGTGTACGGGGAGACTGGAGAACGGCTGCCCAAGACAGAAGAAGCTGGATATCTCTAGTTCGGAAAAAAAGTAAAGTAAGTAAGTACACAGTTGAACGTCATCTGCATACATTAGAGAAATACCTGAGTACGTAAAGCGAATCGTTGACATAACAACAGAAGAGCATTGGTCCAAGCACCGAGCCTTGAGGAATTCCAGAGATTGAGTGGCCTACTTCGGGTTGCTGATCCCCTCAGAATACAGGTTGGGATTGTTACTTCGAATATGACTCGATTAGGTTAGCAACAAAAACGGCAAAGTTTAACTAAGCTTCTATCTTCGAGCAAAGACATGGATGATGGAGGGTGTCCAAGGCTTTTGAAAAGTCCAGTAGTAACAATATGGCCCTACCCTTTTTTGTCAAGTGTTTTTGCCAGATCATCGTAAACCCGAACCGCTGCTTTTTGAATGCTTTGCTCTTTACGAAAACCTGCCTGATAGTCAGAGAGCAGGAGGTTTTCTGTGCTGAAGGATGACATCTGTTACTTCAACATCGTGTCAAAAAACGTCTTGTGAAGAAAAAAACTGTACTTTAGCAGTTTCTCAAATGACTGACATTGCACATAGGATGCTAATTGGCCTTAGGTTTGGGTGTGGTTTTTTATTCAGTGGAAAATTTGATGTAATACTACCTAATGAGTTCACTACTTCCTAGTTGCTGTAGGGTAGGCCTGGCAACGATATTCTGCGCTCACTTCATCAGAGTGAAACTCACACACAGTTGACGGTTTATTTCTACCACTCCAATAGTTTTTTTACGGTTCCATAAAGATCCGAGGCTGATTAAAATAATGCGATTTCGACGCCACTACCATCGTATTGGCGTGATTTCGCAGGACGCGCTTCAACTATGGTTTCTCTCGGAGGTCTGATCCAGATCTGTTCCAGCATAGCCTTCCGAATTTCGGTACTGTACCACAAGTTAAACGATTTGTTTGCCCTGTATGTGCGAAGCGGGATGCAGACTCCATGAATCTGCTTTATGTGAGAGTCGAAGAAGCTCGTTTGGATCTTGAATCGAGTAGAAAACATTCCAAGGGACAGAAAGAATAGGAAAACAGTACTTCAACAACAAATCCTGAATATTTTTGCATGTTACACTAATCAATTAGCAGTTGTCTGTGAGCAATAATTGATAATTATTTAGAAAAATCAGGTCTAGAATAATGAAACATTGCTACTTAAGAAAAGCAATGACCAAAACAGGAAATGATTACCAAAAATATACTAAAAATGGAGAAAGACTTCTTGAGCTTAAACTTGACCGACCGCATCCATTTCGTAGTTGCTCCTCCGTAATGGATCTGAGCTAGTGAAGTTGATCAAAAAACCACGCTAGATGGCTATTTGTAAAAATTTACCATCTTCAATGTACGACAACTATCTAGTAGCTTCTGCTTTGGTGTAGATCAATAACCGCATTAGCTATGTTCTTACGGTCGGTTAAGGAAAGAAGAAAAAAAGTGTAACAATCGTTGTTGTCGAAGACTGAATTCTGCATCTCCAGCGACTGTGGTGGAAAGAAAAATACATTTTTCTCATCGTGATAATTGACGGATTTTTATACTTTCACCCTTCCCTCTATGCTCTATGCTTTTTTTACCGAGTATCATCTGGTGGTAGAGATACCAACTATCGGCAATTATAATTTCCTTGGGAGGTGGTCAAAATGGAACGATGGGGGGAGTCGGAAAATGAAACCCTCTGATATATCGATAATATCTACCAAGCTTCAACCATCCGCTTGTTTAAATAACCTCAGTAATCTAGAGGCTAGGCAGCTCACTTTCTAAAATGGTAAAAAAATGCTATTAAAAGCCAGAAATAACCAAATAAAAATACAATATTGTCTAGAATATCGAAAACACGCTTTCGAAGGTCAGAAATGCCTAAACGTTTCTTGAGCTCGTAATGAATAAGAACTGTTTGGACTAGAAACTACCCCAAAAAAAATATTATTCAAATTAAGCTCAAAATAGTTAAAAATACTTCTGAAGAGCAGAAATATCGTGAAAAACAAATGATCCTAGAATAAACTCAGAGTGGTGGGAAAATATCTGTAAAGGCTAGTTATGATCAGAAAAACCTTTTTAAGCCTTAAGAATGATGACAAAATGTTTAAAAGCATAACCCAGGCGGAAAACCCATTAACAAAATAAGAAAATGATCCTGAAACAGAATCGAAAAAACGCTTCTAAAGAAGAAAAAAAGATTCCAAATTATGCCTGAAAAGGCGAAAAAGGACTTATGAAGGCCAGACATTACTAAATACGCTCAGAAAGCAACAAAGCAACAAGAAAGTGATTGCAAACTAAGTTCAAATTAGCGAAATTACGCTCCTAAAGACCCGCAATAACAAACAAAGGTATTATCCCAAATTAGCTTAAAAAAGACGAAAAAATTATCCAAATTCAGTAAAGCGGGCAATGTTTGTAGTTTGGGAGAATGAGAAAATGAACGGAAATAGAAGATGTGCCTTTAGGCTTGAAAAAAAATTTCCACGTCCAGACGGGACTTCGGCCACCGATTGAAGTGTCTCATGCTCGCGTCGCTGTAGATATAATAAGTCGTTATACACAGTGTGCGTTAAGAGACCACTCTCTCAGTTACAAAAATAAACTCCCACAGGGCAGTGTGTGCAGTTCATCGTGCTGGGATACGGGAACACAATAGTAGAGGGTGTTTCGACTTTGGTTTAGGGTGAGTTAAACCTTTTCCAGTAGTATATTTGGTCAACACACCTTGCCGGAGACGACGGAGATTGCGGGTTCGAGTCCCGTCTGGACGAGGAAATGTTTTTCTAAGCCTAAAGTCACACCTTCTATTCCCGTTCATTTTCGCATTCTCGCAAACTACATACCTTGCCCGCTTTACCAAACTTAAAATGTAAGTCATATGACAAAAAACCTAAATTAATCCACCTAGCGGTCAGACTCAGCCTTTCTCATTTAAACTTATTATTTGTAAAAATAGGTTTACATGATGGCTTGAATCCAATAAAGGTATATTCACTCTTTGGGTTCTAAAATATTGATGTTGTAATTGAAGTGTAAAATATGAAATTTGACGTAATGTTAGTGCTCAAGACATAGCGAAATAAAATAAATGACTCTTAATTTCGAACAATTTAATAACGAGCGATAGCGGTTACGTTCAAATAGTACGATACCACATTCAAATTATGTTGAAACCACATATATTGATCGAAGCAGGTATAGTTTTAAATAGTCTTTGAATTTCTTTTCTTTCTAAAACTTTTGAAATACATATCAAATTGTTATGAAGTTTGTTATTTGTAAATTTGAGAGATGACTCGTTTGTATGACACTGGTTATGTTCAAATTAGTCGTGTAATACTTGAGATAATAGACTTTCGTTGTTTCAACAATTTACTACATAACGGTTGCTTAGGTTTGAATCAAATGAAAAGTGAACGTATAGGGCAGCCAAACTTTGAAACCATGTGTTCAATCATAATTCATCAGTTAATCCTTAACTAGCCCGTTTATCTAATATCAATATTGTTCAAATCGGTTGTGTAGTTTCTAAGATAATGAAGTTTCGTAATTTTCACATTTCGATACATTACAGACGAAGTTACAGTCCGATTACGAAGCAGCTAGACCTTTTAGTTTACAATAATTTTGCGGAAATCGGTTCGACCATTTCTGAGAAAAGTGAGTGAGTCCAAGTAGTCTTCGGAATATGTTTCTTTTCATAGCTGGATTCACATTTTTTAAAATAACAGGCAAAGTAATAATCCGTTTGCAAAACAAATCAATACGGTCTTATGGGCAACAAGACTTTCCATATGACACTGATTTTATGAGAGTCGGTACAGCCATCTCTGAGAAACATGACGTTTGACACCAAGATAGAAAGAATCGGTCAGACCATCTCTGAGAGAAGTGAATGCGAAAAAAAAGGTGCACATAAACACGTACACACCCATACTCACACACACATATACACCTATACATGCATACATGCAGAAAATGCTCGATTCGTCGAACTGAGTCGAGTAGGTTATGACATTCGGCCATTTGGATCACTGTTCTACCTTTTAATTAGCCAGTGATCGTTAAGAGAAGGTCAATATGTTTACTTTCATTATGTGATTTCACATTTTTATGAACAACGGACAAAGTTACAATCCGATTACAATGAAATTCAATAGCAATCTATGGGGCAACTAGACCTTTCATTTGACACTAATTTTGTGAAAATCGGTTCAGCCACCTCTGAGAAAAATGAGTGAGTTTAAACAACCTCAGGATAACTTTTCTTTACATAACTTTTGAACCATATGTTCAATCATAACGAAATTTGAAAGTTAAGGGTTTTGGAGACAGCCCGATCATTTGCATTTTATTGAAATCGGTTGTGTGGTTTCTGAGATATTGATGTTTCGTGATTTTTACATTTTGATACATAACCTCTAAACTAAAAATCCGATTACAATGAAATTCAATAGCAACCTATGGCGCAACTAGACCTTTCATTTGCAAATAATTTTATGAAAATCGGTCCAGCCATCTCTGAGAAAAGTGAGTGAGACAAAAAAGTTGCACATACACACACACACACACACACACACACACACACACACACACACACACACACACACATACACACATACATACATACATACAGAAAATGCTCAGTTCGTTGAAAGGGGTCGAGTGGTATATGACATTCGGCCATTGGGACCACTTTTATACCTTTGGTTTTTCCAGTGATTGCTATACCTTTCTAGGAGAAAGGCAAAAAATGAAATTAGTGCGTAAAGTATCCAAATTCAACTCAAAATAGCTAAAAACGCTTCTAAGTGCAGGAAATACCTTATAAGGTATTTATCATAAATTAAGCTTTGAAAGGGACGAAAAATGCGCCTTCTAAAACACACGCGATTGAGAATGATGAAAAAATGCTTCTAAACGCTATAAATGGCTAAACGAGAAAATGCACTCAAGTTACTAGAAAAGTTCTAAAGACAGTAAATTACAAAAGAAGTCAACACAAAAGGACCAAAAATAGCGAAAAAAATTATCCTGGAATAAACTTAGAATGACTAAAAAATGCTTCTTAATCAAAATATGAAAATGTCCCCAAAACAAGTAATCAAAAAATATGTCACAGAAAAAAAATAGAATTAAGCTCTATTAAATTATTAATCTATTAACGGCTCTGCTAATACTAATAATACTGTCAAAAGTGTCCTGTTAGTTACATCCTATCTCTTCTACTTGTACCGCAAGATCTCGAAATAAGATCACCCATAACTCCTAGCAAAACCGCACAGTGAGAACGGACTGTCTTCAACCATTAATTTACTACCGATCATTATCGCACATGTCAGCTGTGCCCACTCATCAATTTGTCCCAACCCAGATCATGTTAGGCTCATTATGTGACTACTGGTACGTACATTCGTAGTTCGCTCGTTGTACGTACCGGTTTACCCAGTCTCACGTTACTGGACGGTTGGAGCCGTAAAACGACGACGACGACGACGACGACGACGACGACGGTTGCACATTATAATTCGACAAACTGCAATTCAGCCAACGCATTTTCGCGCCATTCGACGGAGCAACTTGTGCACTTGCCCGCTCGGATCCGCGGTGCGTAGGAAGATTAAACAAAACCATGCGGTAGTCATATTAAATAAACATTTATTTTCCGCTGCTTTTCCGAGCGTGATTTACGATCGGTTTGGTCTGGTCATGCCTACATTTACGCTTTCTTTTCGCAGAGCGGCGAAAGGTTGTACATCAAAGTTGCAGATCTGCTGCCCAAGTTCACATTTCTCGGACCCAGTCTGGACGACGCGCTAAACCTCCAGCGGGAGCACGAGGAGCTGCTACGACAGATTCAGGTTAGATGAAGATGTTCGGACTGTCGTTAAATTAGCGACTAACAACTTTATTTTATTTTAGAATCTCCCAACGCCACTGGAGGAGTTTTACCACAAAGTACAGGAAAAGATTGCATCGAACCAGCGGCCGGATCCGACTTTGATCGAGGAGATGGCCGCCTCGCTGGGGTTGGTTTGGCAGGATATTAAAAAAACGTTGCAAGAACGACGGGACATCATAATGTTGAATGTGGGTTTTTTCGAGCGACTCGGTGAGTGCTACGGGAAAATGAGCTCTCTTGAGGTGGCTTGCAATGACACGATGATTCCGATCGAAATCGATGCGGTGCAGGAGTTCCTCGAATCCTTCAAATCGCTTCGTACCGAAATGCTCACATCGATTTCGGTCGCCCTGAAAGTGGGCAATCAAATGCTGGACAAACTTCGCGAGTTAGCCAATATTGGTACCCTGGATTCGCGACCCAATCATATTAAGCAGGATGCTCTCTGTGCTGTAGGTTTAGTTGAACGATGGCTTGAAGATTTATCCAATAGAAGAAATAGTTTGGAACAAGCCTGGCAATCTCGCAAAAACCAGTTGGAACAATGCCTTACCCTGGCGATCCTTGCCAAAGAGCTCACAGACATCGAACACAGCCTGGAAAGTTCGAAAAATTCCAATCTCAGTTCCTTCTCGCTTGGTGACTCCTCCGAGCAAGCGCGCGATTGGTTAGAAACCTACCAGAATCTCAAGCCGGAAGCCCTGCTGCTGCGAGATAAATCCCTAAAAATCACCAAAGCAACCGAAGAACTCGTTTCCACGGGTTGTTTCGCCGGCGATGAGGCTTGCTCAAAGGCGTACAGTATACTAGCTGCCTGCACAGAATTTGTCGATGAAACTGATCATCGCGAGACGCTGCTCTCACAATCACGGGAGTTCTTCGGCCGCGCCGAAAATCTCCTCAACAAATTGTCGCAAATCGAAATCGAACTCAACAATCTGAAGATGCGACCCAGCTCTCCCACAGCGTCGACGCTACAAACCAAAGCCCTGCAGGAGGTTTCCACCACCGTAAATGATATTTTGCAATCCGGCTACTCGCTGATAGATGACGTCGGTCGAACGAAACCCGAAGTGGCCGGCGTTCAGGCGATGGTCGAACGAATAGAGCAGAAGAAGATCGCCTTCGAGGCGTACTGCCTGGAACAAAGTGAACTGAGCCTGCGGCTCACAGAGGCGCTGAACGATTTTCTCGACCGCTATCAGCAATTGTCCCACTGGCTGGAGGAAACCCGCCAACAGCGGATCGTGCAGGGAACAGATATTCACGAGATGGGGGTAGAACTGTGCCAGGCGAAGGAATGTTTATTGCTGCATCACCAGCTTCTGAACGATTTGGAGGTGAGTTTTTCTTTCTTGGCGTCATCCATTAATTATGTAAGGACTTTTTTCGAAATTTTCTGTTGGTCTTTTAATCTCTTTTGTATCTTTATTTTTTAAGTATTTCAATTCTTTTTGTCTTTTCATTCTTTGAGTCTTTTATCCTTCTACATTTTCAAGTCTTTCAACTCTTTTTGTGCCTTTATCTTTTACTCTTTTATTCTTTCAAATCTTTTAGTCTTTTAATTTTTTGAGTCTTCGAATACTTTTAGTCTTTTAATTTATTTTGTCTGTCGATTTTTTCTTTAATTTTCTTGTGTCTTTTAATATTTTTGTCTTTTAATTCTTTTAAACTCTCATGTCTTTTGGTCTTTTAATATTTTCAGCTTTTTTATTCTTTTAGTCTTGTAGACTTTTAATACTTTTAGTCAATTAATTCTATTAGGCGTTTAATTCTTTTAGTATTTTATTCTTTTTGTCTTTGAATTTTTTTAGTCTTTCAATTTTTATGATCTTTTGATTTTTTTTTTAATCTTTTAATTATTTAAGTTTTTTGAATTTTTTGTCCTTTCATTCTTCCAGTCTTTAGTCTTTTAGTTTTTTTAACTCTTTTACTTTTTTACTTTTTAACTTGTCCCTTTATGTTTCGTTCCTTTATTCTTTTGAATCTTTCAGTCTTCCTCTTTAAGTCTCTTCAAATACTCTTAGTCTTTCAATTCCATTTGTCTATCAATTCTTTCTTTCATATTTTTTAGTCTTTTAATTCTCTTTGTCTTTTGATTCGTTTATTCTTTCAACTCTTTTCGTTTTTCGATTCTTTTAGTCTTTTAATTCTCTTAGTATTCAAATACTTTTAGTCTCTTAATTCCTTTTGTCTATTAATTTTTTCCTGCATTTTTTTTGGATCTTTTGATTTTTTTTGTACTTTAATTCTTTTAATCTATCTAGTCGTTTTGTCTTTTAATACTTTTAGCTTTTTTTAGCCTCTTAATACTTATAGTCTTTTAGTCTTATAGTCTCAATGCTTTATCTTTTAATTCTTTTAGTTTTTTAATTCCTTTAGTCTAACAATTCTTTCAACTTTTTACTTCTTTTAGTCTTTCAATTCTTATAATCTTTTAAGTCTTTATTTCTTTTAATTCTTTTATTCCTTTGATTATTTTAGACTCTCAATTCTTTTAGGATTTTAATTTTTGTAGTCTTTCAATTCTTGAGTCTTCTAATTCTTTTAGTCTTAATTCCTTTCCTTATTCTTTTTGTCTTTTCATTCTTCTAGTCTATTAATACTTTTAGTCTTTTGATTTTTTTAGTCTTTTAATTTTTTTAGTCATTTAATTCTTTCAACCTTCCAATTCCTTTAGTCTTTTTATTTATTAAGTGTTTAAACGCTTTTTGTCTTTTCTTTCTTATAATCTTTTAATTTTTTCAACCTTTAAATTCTTTTAGCCTAATAATTCTTTCAGCCTCGATTTGTCCTTTAAGTTTTTCAATTATTCTAGTCTTTTAATTCTTTTATTTCGTTTAGTCTTCTAGACCTTTTTATTGTTTCCAGTCTTTAAATCTTCTAGTCTTTTCATTCTTTTATTTTTTTAATATCTCAAGTTATTTTGTTCGTTAAGCCATTTATTTCTATTAGTATTTCAACACACTAAGTCTATTAGTTCTAATAGTCTTTTAATTCTCCTAATGTTCGAATTTTTCTAGGTTTTTTCTCTTCAGTCTATCAATTATTTTGTCTTTTGATTCTTTTTTCTTTCATTTTTTTCAGTCTTTCAATTCTGTTATTCTTTTATTTTGCTGAGAAAATTTGTTTAGTCTTTTAATCCTGTTATTCTTGAAACTCCCTAACTCTTTCACTTGTTTTACTCTTTTGATTTATTTAGTAATTCAATTCTTTATTTATTTATCTTTATTTTCTTAATTCCTGTAGTTTTTCAATGCTTTCGTTTTCGTTGTTTTTTGTTTAATTTTTGATTTTTTTGTTTTTTCATTCCTTTAGTGTTTTAATTCGTTGAGCCATTTGATACCTTTATTTTTTAAATGTTCTTAGTGTTTTATTCTCCTTTCAACTTTTAGTGGTTGAACTATCCTTGCCTTTTGAGTCTTTTAGATTTTCAATTCTCTTAATCTTTTAATTTTCTCAGCTTTTTTTTCTCGTTTGATAATTCTAGTCTTTTATTTCGTTTATTCTTGTAGTTTTTTAATTCTTTAGTTTTTTTAGTTCCCTGATCAGCATAGTCCTTTAATTCTTTAGGTCTTTGATTTCTTTAGTCTCTTGATTCTCTTAGTCTTTTCGGCTCTTTGTTCTTCCAAGTCCTTAAATTATTTTTTTTCTAACAGTATTTTACCTATTTTATTCTCTTGATTCTTCTAGCTTCAATTTTTTTCTAATTCTTTTAGTTTCTTAATTCTTTTCGTCTTTCAGTTTCTCTTATTTTCTATCGTTTTAATTCTTTTATTTATTCTAGTCTTCTTGTTTTTTCCAATAGTTCTTTCTTGTTTTATTTAAATTTTTCTAGTCTTTTTGGTTCCTCTAGTCTTTTAAGTTTGTTTGTCTTTTCTTTGTTTTAGTCTTTTGATTAACTTATTTTTTGAATTCTTTTATTTTGTTATATCTTTAAATTTTTAAATTATTTTAGTCTTATAATTCTGAAGTCCTTTAGTTTTTGTCGTCTTTCAATTCTTTGTGCCTATCAATTCTTTTAATCCTTTTATTCGTTAATCGTTTTGAGTTCTGTAGTCTTTTAATGCTTTTAGTTTTTGAATTTTCTTAGTCTTTCAATATTTTTGAGCCTTTTAGTTTTTTAACCCTCTCCTCGCGATGAGAAATCGATTTTTGACTCGAAAAACACTATCAAACCCTTATTACTTATTAACTATATGTACAATTAGCACAAACTGTATATCATATGAAAGCTTAATCTGTTCTCTAACAGATTCATCGTTCAAAACTTCAAGCATGCCTGTTGAACTGTATTTAAAGTTTAGATGTCAGGTGATGTCAGACGGCATCACCCGCGGGGAACGGGTTAAGGCAGACAATGCGTGCAGCAGGGGAAGCAAAAAATAAGCGAACTAAAAATATGACACAGATTTGCAAAAATATACCGCATCCAGATCTGTATCATATTTTTAGTTCGTTTATTTTTCGCTTTCCCTGCTGTCTGCCCTAATGAAATTGTAACTTAACGAATGAAGCCTAAGTTCTTTCTTCTAGCTCTTTATTTTTCTAGTCTTTTAATTGCTTAAGACTTTTAATTCTTTTAATTTTTGTATTTTCAATTCAATTAGTCTTTCAATTCTCTAAATCTTTTTCTTTTAATATTTAAATTCTGCTAGTCTTTTGACTCTTTAAGTCTTCTTATTTAGTTTTTGTCTCTCAATCCTGCTAGCCTTTAATTCTGTTAGGATAAAAAGTCTATTTGTTTTTTAAATTCTGTTAGTCTGTAGTCCTGTAGTTTACTGTATAACTGTAGTTCTCACATAGTTTGGTTTTCAATTACTTCTCTCACTTCAGATCAAAGGAAACGCAATAAACGATCTGCTGGTTCAGCTAACCCCCAGCTTGGAGTATCTGGAGGACGAGCAGCGTGATGACGTCCAGCAGAAGATTGACGATCTGCGGCAGAAATGGATCGAGTTGAAAAATTACGTCATTGCGCGGGTTGATCTGCTCAAGCTGTACATTCGCTTTCACCAGGAAGCGGAAACGCTGCGCAATCTGTTCGAATCGTTCGAAATTCAAAAGGCCACCTTCCGAAGTGTCGAACGCGATAAACCACTGCTGCAGGCCGCATTAGACAACATCCGCCAGCAGCTAGGCCAGCTGAAACTGATCGGGGAACAGAGCGTCGACAGTTTGGAGAAGGTAGGCGGGTGGAAAGGGAAGCTTGGCAATGAAATATACGCCGAATTACTACGAAGTTCTACGAACGAAAAAACTTTTATTGCGTGTTTTTAATTGGCGTTTAGCACATTTGTGAGTCGCTCATGCAAAACTAAAAATGCAGTTTGTCATCACGGCGATAGACTGGCGTTTCACTAAACATCATCGCGGTTGAAATTCCTTCGGAAAAGTTTATGCTGCTGCAATCGGCGTTCCCAGTGTTGCGTCTTGGCTGTGGGCCAATAGTGGAAAACTGTCCAACTGCGATTTACACACCATTTAGACACCACGCGATTACGCGGCTGTCACCTTTCGGAGCAAATTACATTTGTGGGATAAATTTTAAAATTACGAAGCCAATACTTTAGTTTCCATTCTACTCGTTTCTATTGGACATAAAGTGAAATTTAATAGATGTGACGACTGCCTGGGTGGCTGTGAGATCCACACTTGAATCAGTATTTTCCCACTGTTGTTTCGTTCTGCGTTTGCTGCAATTTCGCATTGAGCAATTCTCTTCTCCTATAAATATCGTTTGCCCATTTGCCAGTTTATATCTGCTCCGGCTTTGTTTCTTGAGTTTGACTTGGCTACACACAAGGATCCAACAAAAATAAAAAGCATGGGTGGTAAAAACCCAATGCAATTTTGTAATTTGAACATGTTTTTTTTTTCTTACACAAAAACAAAATCTTGAAGGCAGAACGAAACAAAGGATTATTTAATTCGGTAGAAGGTGAGGTTCAAAGTCGTATTGAACAGAAAAAACACACCTGCTCACGATGGATGTCTAACGAACATCAACAGTAAGTGACCGGCGCCGCTTAGTTCGCACCTGTAGCGAGTGGGATAGACCAGCCTCGTTTGATATGTGTAAACAAACATATGGATATAAAAGAGACACGGTATTTATAAACGACAAGTAAAAATAGCCAATTGGATCGTCTGTGCCTACATTTTATAATCTTCAAACGAATTGATGAATAGCTTGATTTCGTAAAATGAAAGCTTAACCTTACATAATATTCTTGAACCGAATGCGAATAGTTGGCAATTTCAGCGGGAATAAAACAAAATATAACCTGAAATTTGTTGACTATGTGCAAAACTAGTAATAAATAGATATGTCAATCAATTCCAAAGTCAATACAAAAATTGCCTCTGCAAAAGCAACACTAGAAATATTATACTAATAGTAAGGATTATAATGAATCAAAAAACAAAAGCAAAAAACAAAACAAAAAATGCTTTGCGTTTGCACCATTTACGGTGAAAACATCAGCACTGTCTGTCCATAGGCTGTCCCAAAAAAAAATCGATATTGAAAAAGTCAAGGTGCTCAGCCCTAAATTGAAAGATAATGTTATTTATAGCATTTTTTCAAATCTGTTCGATTCCTAAATTTTTCCATATATTTTTTTATTTTTGTGGAGTTGTTTTTGAATGTTTTGCATGGTTTGGTTCAGCATCGCATTCAATTATTTGACTCACAGAGCCCACTGAACATCACAAAAAATTGAATTTTCCTTATAATTTTTAGATAAAACCCTTCAAAACACATATGAAAAATTTTTTTGGTCAAGAACTGAAATTTTTACTGCAAAGCGGAACTCAAGACGAAAATTTACATGAAAAAAGATCCTTGATATCTTATCGGGGGGCTGAGATATTGGCGTTTATACATGTGATGAAAAATTTTGCATTTTGTCAAAAATGCCTCTAATGCTCAATATCTCCATGGCACAGTGTTTTATTTTGCCGTTTGTGCGTATAATTTCCCAAATAGTGATTCAAATACTGATTATAGCCATAAGGTATGTTCGAAGGAGTTTCAGGATATTCAAAAATGCATCTTTTGATGTAGAATGATAGGTGACCAATCCACCTATGAGTGAGATAAAAAATTTACTTTTTAATCAGAATAAGATAGACGCAAGGTGTTTTCGACAAAGTTTTAGGGTATATTAAAACAAGAAACTTTACCGAAGACATCATGTTTCTATCTCTTATATATTACGAGTAACATTGAGTTTTCTAATAGAAGGCACTAAAAATCACAATTTCCGTTCTAACTTTTTTCGCATATTTTTCCGAACTTTTTAACCTTCTACTAAGTTATCAGCCATCCAAAAATGCATTGGTTTTCTAAACATTGTTATTTTTTATCTCTCAAAATAAAACAGTTATTTACCATATTTGTCAAAATGCATAGTTTTCCATCACATAGAAAAATGCCAATATCTCAGCTCCGCGATAAGATATCAAGTATCTTTTTGCATGTAAACTTTCGTCGTAAATCCCGCTTTGCAATGAAAATTTCAGTTCTTGATGAAATTTTTTTTTTATTTGTGTTTTGTATGGATTTATCTAGAAATTATTAGAAAAATATTTTTTTTTGTGATGTTCAATGGGCTCTGGGAGTCAAAAATCTGAATGCAATGCTAAACTGAACCATGCAAAATATTCAAAAACAGCCCCAAAAAAATTAAAAAATATATGGAAAAATTTAGGAATCGAACAGAATTGAAAAAAGTGCAAAAGAGTGGGTTTGTAGCTTAAAAAAGTCATTTTTTCATAAATCACGTTTGGGCAACCTGAAAACAATTTTTTAGAAAGTCGAAATGTTCTACAAAAATGCTATAATTAACATTATATTTCAATCCAGGGCTGAGCACCTTGACTTTTTTAACATCGATTTTTTTGGGACACCCTACGTGTCAACTCAATCATGCATAAAAGTTTTCATGCAAGCTTTCATATGGCAGCTTAGAAACTCCAGATGAACCTTGTTTTTTTATCGCCTGACGCTATTTTGATTGTCAATTCTAATGTATAAAGTGAAAGGTAGAGGCCTATACAAATAGGTCTTTATGGATTCAAGACTAAAGTGGAACTGATCAAAATCTCCAGGTTTTAACTATGTTTGAAAAATGTATCGCTACAGCGATCATTGGGTTGCTACAGCAGTCAGTTGTTACTAAACAACTTCGCTCGACCGATTAATCCTATCTTAGATCGTAGTGCTTCAAAAGGTCATTATCAATATAATATTTTGGTAAAAATATCAGCGGTTTGCTCGGTGGTAAGTACCTAGAGTATTTTGAAAGATCCGTATTGTATCTTTTCGCGAAGAAAGTTGAAGCGGATGTCCACATACTGCATTCATTTGTGATCACGGGGTTCCTCAGTGATGCGAATGCAGGATTGGAAATTCTCATACAGTGGTACCGGATAATCCACCTGTACCCCAAGCTCTTTGAAAAAAATTCTCAGCCAAATTGTTCCGCAGAGCGCTTGACTCAGCGAAACGTATTCGGCCTCTGGCTTATACAAATAGGTCTTTATTGATTGAAGACAACGCAACAGTGTTTGCGGCCACGAAACAGTTCCACCATAAACTCGGAATATGTTGCCTTATATGGATTGGCGGTCTTCCAGGTTGTTACCCCAGTTAGCGTTACCGTAACCAAGCAAAGGTGTTGCTCCATCCCGTCGCCAAACTGTAGTTGATGGTGCCCTTCATATACCGGAAGATTCTTTTATTTGACTCCAGTGAATATCCGTCGAAGCAGATCAAAATCTGCTGAAGAAGTCTACAGCTGCGCTGATGTCTACCCTCCACGATAATGCTAGATACGTTCAGCAACGGATCAGCTCTCGATAAAGTTATTCTGTAGCTGCTTCGTTGCTCCGCTCCAATTTCAGATTTGTGTCCAATGGAGTCGCGGGTCTTCATTGTTCCTTGCCAGCGATTTTGTTGAACTTTGAGACCTGGGAAATGCTTGAATTCTCTCATGTCCATCATATCGAATCATTTGCGTAACTTCGCCTTGATTCCCATCACCAGGTCGAGATGGCTAGAGACCTGGATGATATCGTCCACATAGAGCAGCATATAAACAACAACGGACCCAATTCGTTTCTAGTAAAGACAGCTGCCCAGATTGGATCGTTTGGAGCCAAGCGCTAGAACAAAAGAGTTGAACTCCTCGATCCAGCTGCGTGAGGCCTGCTTCAACCTACACAGTTACTTTTTGAGGCGACAGACGAGATTTGGGTCACTCCGCTTGAGTCTCACAGGTCGTCGCATGTAGATTTATTTATTCAGGAAGACCGTCTTCACATCTATCTGATGAAAATGAAATTTCTCTTGATTTGTGACCAGCCAATGTTGCCAACTTCATCGCGTTTCATTTTGAAGACTCACTTGCAATCTGAAAGGTTATTGCTTGCTGGTTTCGGCACAAGCTTCCAGGTTTTATTTCTTTGTAGTGACTCTAGCTCACTGCCAATCGCATTCTTCTTTCTAATGGAGCCAGTCACTCCTCTTCACCAGTCTATCGATTATCATCTCGCTGGAACCTACAAAACATTCAGCGGTAGAAGTGGCTCCAAATTCAGTAATAAAATCAAAGAACTTACCGGGGACTCTGAGTTTCCGTTCGTTTCCCCTCATGGATACTTCTGCTAGTAAAGATGGTCGGATTTGGCTTTTTTCAAACCCGAACCCGACCCGTACCCTAATTTTTTTTTTCGGTTGCAGCCCGAGCCCGACTCGAACCCGAAACCTCCAACATTGACCGGCACTTGTCCAGAACTATCCGTTTCATTCTTTCTGCAACTCCGTTCTACTGCGGACTGTATGGTACAATTACTTTCATTCGTTTTCCTTCTGTGTGGCAAAATCTACGGCACGATTTACCCGTGTACTCCCCGCCATTGTCGCACCTGAGCCTGGCGATTTTCGTCCCGAAGAATGTAGTGACCTGCACACGATACTGGTTGATCTTTTCCTCGACTTTATTCTCTGACTCCACGAAATATACTACTGTGAAGTGGCTATAATCATCAATAAAGGTGGTCCGATCCCACGTTGTTGGTGTGAATGGCCGCACATACCGGAATGGACCAATTCTATTGGCCGGAATGAGCGTCTCTCTTCCATCTCGTTTCATTACGACCACCAATCCGTGTTTCCAAAGGTTTCTTATGTTCGCCTCTCCCAGATGACCGAATTGCTTGTGGCCGTACAGCCGTAGCACTCCATGTTAGAACTCTTACTAGGGTTTGCAGTCCCGGGAAATACCTTTTCCCGGGATTCCCGGATCCCGGGAACAGAAATATTGGTTCCCGGGATCCCGGGTTTCCCGAGTTTCTTGAAAGAACAATAAAATTTCCGCAAGATTTACTATATTTTCCTATGCAACAGTGCAATAAAACTACATACCCTATCAAACACGAAACTGACGTCGTCAAACTGCTCTAACTGACGTCGTCAAAGCTCTAAAGTAGGCTCATTACACAAAGCAAATATTTGCTTGAAATGATGGTCAATATTTGTTCGCCTGGAAATTGATAAAAAAAAATTTGAAGTCCGACCTTTAATGAATAATTTAATAAAACTCAACTAAACAGGGTCGTGGCTGCGATTTCATCGTTAAACTCGTCTTTGCAGAATAATTACGTAGGCATTAGGGTGTCCTAAAATAAATCGATGTTGAAAAAGTCAAGGTGCTCAGTCCTTAATTGAAAGATAATGTTATTTATAGCATTTTTGTAGAGCATTTAGACTTTCTAAAAAAATGTTTTCAGGTTGCCCAAACATGATTTATGAAAAAATGACTTTTTTAAGCTACAAACCCACTCTTTTGCACTTTTTTCAATTCTGTTCGATTCCTAAATTTTTCCATATATTTTTCTATTTTTGTGGGGTCGTTTTTGAATATTTTGCATAGTTTGGTTCAGCATTGCGTTCAGTTTTGTGACTCCCAGAGCCCATTAAACATCACAAAAAAAAATTTTTTTTCTCATAATTTTAAGATGAAACCCAATGATGAAACACAAATAAAAAATTATTTGATCGAAAATTTAAACTTTCATTGCAAAGCGGGACTTACTACAAAAAGCGGGACTTACTACAAAAATGAAAAAAGATACTTGATATCTTATCGGAGAGCTGAGATATTGGCATTTTTTTATGTGATGAAAAACTATGCATTTTAACAAATATGTTAAATAACTATTTTATTTTAGGAGATAAAATATAACAATGTTAAGAAAACAAGTGCATTTTTGGATGGTTGATAACTTAGTAGAAGGTTCGGAAATTCGGAAAAATCTGCGAAAAAAGTTGGAACGGAAATTGTGATTTTTAGTACCTTCTATTAGAAAACTCAATGTTACTCGTAATATGTAAGAGGTAGAAACAAGGTGTCTTCGGTAAAGTTTCTTGTTTTGAGATAACTTAAAACTTTGTCGAAGACATCTTGCATCTATCTTATTCTGATTAAAAAGTAAATTTTTTATCTCACTCATAGGTGGATTGATCACCCATATTTCTACATTGAAAGATGCATTTTTGGATATCCTGATACTCCTCCGAACATATCTTATGGCTATGATCAACATTTGAATCACTATTTAGGAAATTATACACACAAACGGCAAAATAAAACACTGTGCCATGTAGATATTGAGCTTTAATGGCATTTTTGACAAAATGTATAGTTTTTCATCACATGTAAAAACGCCAATATCTCAGCCCCCCGATAAGATATCAAGGATCTTTTTTCATGAAAGTTTTCGTCTTGAATCCCGCTTTGCAGTAAAAATTTCAGTTCTTGATCAAAAAATTTTTTAAATTTGTTTTGAAGGGTTTTATCTTTGAATTATGAGAAAAAATCACTCTTTTTGTAATCTTCAATGGGCTCTGTGAGTCAAATAATTGAATGCGATGCTGAACCAAACCAGGCAAAATATTAAAAAACAATCGTACAAAAATAAAAAAATATATGGAATAATTTAGGAATCGAACAGATTTGAAAAAAGTGCAAAAGAGTGGTATTGTAGCTTATAAAAGTCTTTTTTTCATAAATCACGTTTGGGCAACCTGAAAACAATTTTTTAGAAAGTCGAAATGTTCTACAAAAATGCTATAAACAACATTTTCTTTCAATTTAGGGCTGAGCACCTTGACTTTTTCAACATCGATTTTTTTGGGACAGCCTAGTAGGCATGCGAATGCTCCAAAACTGACCTTTTTAGAGTCGTTTTTTTTTGTCTCAGTGTTTCACAGAAAACCGGCAAATGGCGCGATATCGTTCCAGTCAATCAATCTAAATTCTTACACGGAATCCTGCGCAAATATTTACTATGGTGTAATGGGATAGCATATTGTCAGTTTCGTGCAACACTTCATCCCCCTCTAGAAAGTGTTTAGCCCCCACTATAAATCCCCAGAGAATGATTGTATTCAATATAAATACATTCCATACTACTTATCAGAGCATCATAATCAACACAAATTGAGATGTCGTCATTCATTGGCTAAGAACTAGTTCTGCACCCAGGATCGTTTCTCAAACCTAGCTCTCTTACTCATATTACCAGTCAGACAAGAGCTGTAGTAACTCGTGCTGTATCAAGAAGTTGTCGCCATTTTACTCGGTTTTGGGCTGTGTTTCACCAGTTCCTGCGCCCCTTACTTTCTGGTGCCGGTAGGAGTGCTGCTATTGTCTTTCGTCAGGTACGCAATGGGGTTCTCTCCAAGCAGCGCTTGTAGCTAATGGTTCATGCGCTGTCGTCGTTATCCGTCGTCCGTTTGTACTCCACCGTAGATAGTTCAAAGCACCTTCCGTTCGAAAACACCAAGAGGACTTCCGTAGAGGACTACCGGTTATATCAGGGTTTTGTAGTTTTTTGTATTGAAGTAGTCATGTCCGATCAGCACTGTGATTGGTGCGTACGTATGTAATGTCTGTGAAGAACGGGCCGTCGATGAGAACGTGATCAATTGTTTTGCTGTACGCTGGTCGAGGAAAGAAGGGACTTTGGACTGCCAGCCAGTGGGAAGCTGCGAAGTTGGTGCATAGCTGGCCGTTGTCGTTCGTCACGGTGTACAGGCTGTGCGGGCCGATCACCGGCTTATATAAGTCTTTCCTTCCGTTCATGTCCCCGATGACGATCTTGATGTCTCTACGCGAGTGGCTATCGTAAAGTTTCTCCAGCTGTGCGTAGAACGTTTCTTTCTCTGCATCAGGTCTTCCTTCGTGAGGGCAGTGCATATTGGGAATAGTTGTAGAACCAGCCTTTTATTCTCAACAAACATAACCTGCCGCTGATTGCCTGCCACTTCATCACACGACTCTGCATCCTTCATAGCACTATAAAACCGCTATCAAGCTCATTGGTTGTGCCACCGCTTTGGTGGTACTGTGCCTTGCGCTCACAAATCTACCGTATCTTCTCTTCTTTCAGGCAAAGCTCCTGGAGCGCAACGATGTCGAAGTGGCGGGATTCTAGCTGACCCAGCAGAATCCAGTCGACATCCGGGGCGTTGAGCGATCTACTGTTACATGTACCGAGCTTCTAATCGTCGTCCTTATTTCGTCGGCTGGGTCATTGCCTATTGTTCCGGTTCGTTTTGAATTCTTGATTCTTCGTAGTATGTTTATTTTAGTATGCTGCCTTACTAGGGCTACGATGCCTAGTCTCGCGACGGAGCTGCCGCCATAGGTGTAGCTGGCGAGACACCGCATTTCATAGTTCAGCCGTTCGTTCCGGATCAGTCGCTGTTTGAGCCGCCCCTAGCCTGTGGGGTTCAGACAAGCTGCTCTCTAAGGAGAACAACTATCCCTTTCCTGTCAGCATACGACCAAGTTCCCACCGGTTCACCGGTTTTCCCTTGGTTGCTCGTATTACAGTCGGTAACACGTGGAGGTAGGAATAGGGCATTATGCCTTGAACTACACTGGGGTCTATTTTATTCCAGCTAGTACGGGTGTGCTGTTAAAAAGCACTGCCCTGCCACTTACCAAACCTGGCTCTCCTCAATATCAAATCAGTGTTGCTGGAAGAGGTTGGCGTTGACGCTGTGCTCAAGATATTCAGTACAGCTTCGGAGATTCTATCCCGAAGTGTTTTTTTCCGCTGTTACGACACTGTTTTAAGCGTTATTAAATAAGCATATTAAAACTCCTTTTTCTGTTTTTTAAAATTACATACATGAAAACTAGCCCCCCCTAGAAATTTTCCTTAGTTGCGCCCATGCCTAATTATAACCATAAAATAGGTTTGATCTACGAGCCGATGAAGGATTTATCGTGCACTTAGAAAAGCAGTGTTGCCGTTTCTCTTTCGGCAAAGTAAAACTTGGTGTATTGGCGACGGTTATAAGGAACATTTAAAAAAAGGTAAAGAAACTCCGGTGGATAGTTTTCTAGCAACCTAGAACACGGAAAAGACATTTTTTACTTCGAAATATTCCCGAATAAAATTTCAAATTTACATTACATGACATGACGAGGCATGTTTCAAACCACTCTCATTTTTTTTCAATTGCTCAAATATCTATGTAGATTTGGGAAAATGTTCTCAAGAAATTTAACTTCAAAATAGAGCTTTGTATGTTTGCTTTGTATGAGCTTTGTATTGGTCGATTTTTTTAAAACTAATGAGACACATAACCTTTAATCAGTGCACAGTGGTCCAATAAGGCAAAAAGTGGAACTTAATTCTATAGCGCCTTTCATCTTCATCCTAGCTTAATAGTGTAAACCAATTGTTTGTATGAATGACCCGCATAATTGCAAATTGTGAAAAAATCTAAAAAGTTTACTAAACTAAAAATAAAAAAAGGCTTTTTTTGTGTTAAGAGGTAGAAGAATAGTTTATTCAGCAAAGTTGTAGAAGATTAAAAAATATGAAACTTTGTTGAACAAATGAAAATCCTACCTTTTTTCGGTACAAAGTTATAAAGTATATTACATGTAACTTATTTAAAAGTTAGTTTTTTGTACTTAACTTTTGTTAGTTGCATTTTACATGAGAGTGTAGTTCGGAGGAATTATTAGGGCATACAAAACACACATTTTTGCCAAAGACTATTTATTTCCAGGGCATTTTCTTACAAATTTACATCATATTTTAGCTTATTTTTTCGATAACTTCAAGAACGTATAGGTTAAAAAGGGGTAAGTGGAATCACGATGTCAATACTTTTCCTTTAAGTTAGGCTGAAGTACTATAAACTTCTTTAGGTTCCATTTGTTTCAATCCACCCATATAAGAGTACGGTGCGCATACATTACAGTAGGTTTTCATATATAAAAAAAAGACCTTTTTTGTTTGTTTTTGTTTTTGGTTTATTCGGCAAAGTTTTAGAACGTTCAAAAATATGAAACTTTGCTGAACAAACGAAATTCTTACCTTCATTGGCAACAGAGTTACAGAGTATTTCATGTAAAAGTTACTTAAAAGTTAGTTTTTTGTACATAACTTTAGTTAGTCACATTTTACAAGAAAACGTTGTTCGCAAGAAGCATTTGGGCATACAAAACACACGTTTTTGTTGAAGACCACACATCTCCAGGACTTTTCCTTACAAAGTTATAGTATATTTTAGCTTATTTTTTTGATAACTTCAAGAACAAACAATTGCTTTGAAGACACTATTAAGCTAGGATGAAGTTGAAAGGCGCCATGGAATGAAGTTCCACTTTTTGCCTGATTGGACCACTGTGCAGTGGTGATAATAAATATTCAGAAATAAGAGCATCATAAGACTTTGTAAAAGCCGTGAAGGCGTTGAGTTTTTTGCTAAAGTTTACTTATATACTTTCCCCACATTTGATCAATATTTTGTTAACCATAACAAGGTACAGGGACCCTCGGTTAAGAAACATTTGAAAAATGCAATTTCACAGTATCCTTAATACATTATTTAGCAGGAAGAAGAAGAAGAAAATCGCGCAAAAATAAACGCGTTCTCAATTGTACCTGATTACAATACCAGTCAATGTTATGTTACCTTTCTTGTCCGTTTTGACAGTTTGTTTTGCTCACAACCAGTTTATTGTTGTGTGAGCTACATATTTTTTTAAATTTGGCTTGTTCGCTACGAATGATGGGAAAACACTATTCCGAAAGAAACCATCTCGAGAAATCTGCTTTTGGATCAATTTTGGCGTTTTATTTTGATAACGCTTACTGTTTGTAGCATGACCAAAGGAATGGCGAAGATCATTTGGTTGAATTTTCAGCAATTTTTTGCGTGACCGTGAACGATACACGTAACAGAATATGACAGCTCGTTGCAAGATTTAAAATCTAGTGTATCTGAAAAGGTGCTGCGTCGGAAGTGAAGATTGAAAAGGATTGGTTGTAATTTTCGAAGAAGTCGAAACCTTAAAATCAGAACACTTCATCAAAATTTCACTTCCCATAACATCATTCATAAGTTCTTTCTTCATAAGCCGTCGAGAGACGTTCCGACACTATTGTAAACATTTCCTGTACAATTTTTACTGCATCTGCCAGACCAGACAATTGTGAAAACTCGAACCAATTTCTACACCATGCAAACACAACAAAAAAACGCAGCCAGTGCTGTTATTATTTCCGGCGATGTAAAATTATTCATCCGCTGACTTTACATCTACCCTCTCTCGCGAATAAATCCGACCCGGCGCGCAGCGTCTGTGAAAATCTACTACGACCTCCAAGCCAAACCAAAACACAAACGCGTTTTGGTTGCATTCAAGCAAATCTGTAAACCGAAATAAATCCCATCAACGACCACCACAATAATACCACCACCGACAGCAGTGGCAGCACGAAATAAGCCTCGTCCTACATACCTCTAGTGAATTGTTCTGACTCAAAAAAAAAAAAAATAAACTAAAATATTCTTCTTTTTCGTTGTTCTATTTCGGTGCAGGCAGTGGATCCCTATCTGCAGAAAGCTCGTGCAGTGCAGTGCGTCGATCGAACACTAGCCGAGCTCGGCGCCCGTCAGTTGGCCATCGGCGATGAATGGGAACGCTGGAACGCCCAGCAGCACGCAGATACCGTACTGAACGACATCATGGCCCAAAACATGGAGGTACCCATCCGCACTGGGAGCTCTGATTCGTCCCAACTAAACATTTTCAACACTTTTTTTCAGACCCTCGCTCAAGCTACCAAACTGGAGGAGCAGCTTTATCCGATCTTCAACACCGCATCGGACAATCCGGCCGACCTGAGTGCATTCGTTGGTGCTAAACTAAATCAAATCCAGGCGGACATCCGGGCGGCGGAGAATGAACTAACCAAGCGGTTCGAAACGATCGATCAACTCGCTTCGGGAGGAGTCGAATCGAACGACAAAGTGATTCAGGTGAAAAACAGCCTCAACTCGATCAAAACCAAGCTGCACACGATCGCGGCCGATTTCCAGGAGCTCGCCTCGGTGGTTGATCATTTCCTCCGTTCGGTGGCAACATGTCGTGATAACATCAAAGACTATTTCGCGCGCAAACAAACCGTAACCGGGCCCGAAAGTGTCGAATCAATCACCAACAGCTACGAGCAGTTTAAGCAGAACACGATGGAATACTTCCGCAACCTGCTGCAGCAAAGTGAGCAGATTATCGAACGCATCAAGACGCAGGAACCACCGGGAGCGAAAGAGCAGGACACGGACAAGATCATAACGCTGCTGGAGAATCTGAGGACATACTTCGAAACGCAAACCGAATCGGAAAACTCCGAGCTTCGGAAGCAGCATGCGGTTATTGCGTTCGATAAAAGTTTAAACGAGGTGCGGGGAGAAATCGCCGCCAAAGCGGATCAGGTGAATCGTGGCCGAGGAAACTATGGCGAGAATGCGGACGGCGCGAGGGAACAGTTGGCCAGAATCGGGGAGTTCGAGGCAAGCTTGCAGGTGAGTGAAAGTGACAGTGTTCATCGCTTTGGATTGGACACAGCGACGTTTGCGTATATACAAAACAAATCCGGACCAGATTGTCAGAAAGTCAAAACATCTCCGTCTCTCATCGGTGCAAACGTGCCAACAATCAGCGAACCACCCACGCTGACTGTCTCGAACCCCTATAGTGTTTTAGCGAAAATTGAACGACTTTTCGTCAACCGTTTGAAAATCGATTTACGAAGCGCATTTCGGAAGTAACACAGACATGAACGGTGTGTGGGTGTAAGTGCGTGGGTAATGGGTATTTATGTCAGTGGCAATTTGCAGTTTGATGCGAGATGACGATGACGTCATCCTGGTTGTTACACTCGCTCTCCGGCCAGGGGTGAATTGCTTTAACCTTCTGGGAGTGGCTGACAGGAGACAACAAAAAACACTTACCGACGTGATTTCAAATTTCAGAATTGGATGCAAAACTCTTTCCGATGAGTGAGTAACTCTTGGAAATTATTTATATTATCTATACGCGAATACCTGAACGGTAATATAGATTTGTTCTCATGGCACAAGTTTTAATGTTTACAAAAGTTCATAAGAAAATTGAACTGAAAAATATGTAAAATATACATATTTTTGTTCACTGCCCACTACTTAGCCGTGGACTTGGACTTGGACTTGGACTTGGACTTGGACTTGGACTTGGACTTGGACTTGGACTTGGACTTGGACTTGGACTTGGACTTGGACTTGGACTTGGACTTGGACTTGGACTTGGACTTGGACTTGGACTTGGACTTGGACTTGGACTTGGACTTGGACTTGGACTTGGACTTGGACTTGGACTTGGACTTGGACTTGGACTTGGACTTGGACTTGGACTTGGACTTGGACTTGGACTTGGACTTGGACTTGGACTTGGACTTGGACTTGGACTTGGACTTGGACTTGGACTTGGACTTGGACTTGGACTTGGACTTGGACTTGGACTTGGACTTGGACTTGGACTTGGACTTGGACTTGGACTTGGACTTGGACTTGGACTTGGACTTGGACTTGGACTTGGACTTGGACTTGGACTTGGACTTGGACTTGGACTTGGACTTGGACTTGGACTTGAACTTGGACTTGGACTTGGACTTGGACTTGGACTTGGACTTGGACTTGGACTTGGACTTGGACTTGGACTTGGACTTGGACTTGGACTTGGACTTGGACTTGGACTTGGACTTGGACTTGGACTTGGACTTGGACTTGGACTTGGACTTGGACTTGGACTTGGACTTGGACTTGGACTTGGACTTGGACTTGGACTTGGACTTGGACTTGGACTTGGACTTGGACTTGGACTTGGACTTGGACTTGGACTTGGACTTGGACTTGGACTTGGACTTGGACTTGGACTTGGACTTGGACTTGGACTTGGACTTGGACTTGGACTTGGACTTGGACTTGGACTTGGACTTGGACTTGGACTTGGACTTGGACTTGGACTTGGACTTGGACTTGGACTTGGACTTGGACTTGGACTTGGACTTGGACTTGAACTTGGACTTGGACTTGGACTTGGACTTGGACTTGGACTTGGACTTGGACTTGGACTTGGACTTGGACTTGGACTTGGACTTGGACTTGGACTTGGACTTGGACTTGGACTTGGACTTGGACTTGGACTTGGACTTGGACTTGAACTTGGACTTGGACTTGGACTTGGACTTGGACTTGGACTTGGACTTGGACTTGGACTTGGACTTGGACTTGGACTTGGACTTGGACTTGGACTTTTCGAGATTTTTTACTCAAATTTAAAATTATTAACCCAAATTTCACTAAATTTTGACTGAACTTAGGTTAATGTTAAAACATTATTTCCTAGAATTTTTTTTATCGGCGAATTTTAGTTTCTATAATCGACGAATTGAATTGAATTTTTTTTTTGTTGTATTTTTTGACGTAGGACTACGTCGTGGTTTTCTACACTGTGAAACTGGCCACATGCTGCTCAGCTTTCAAACAACAGTATAACCAAATGAGGGAGTACAATACACTGGATTCTGTTTTTTACGCGATTGATACTTCCGCACAAAGAAAAAAGAATCGCGTAATTTTGAACAAATCGTGTAAGAAAAGATCGCGTCGTTTTGATGGAGTCTTCCACGTGTAATCGTGTAAAATGAAATCACGTAAAAACAAATCGCGTAAAAAAAGAATTTTGTGTAATTAATACGCCGTTGGATAGATAAAATGAAGGACAACTCTGCGACCTATCAGTTATCATTATTACTCCATTGCCCGGCAATTAAAATTAGTGAAATGTTTCAATATTGAATTTCCGCGAACAACGAACCAATCACGTGCGAGCATGCCTAGCACAGACGCCACGAGTAGATACCAATCGTCTCCCGTGATATCCCCTATGTCAGAATAAAAAAAATGACAGGATCTCCTTGTCTCAACAGGTCAACTAATGTTTATTCCCACGAGCCTAGACTATTCTGATGTCTTGAACGTAAGGCTTTCCTGAAAAGTTTGTTAGCAGAAAATTCAATGATCTCTTTCGAGAATGTTATTAAAACTGATGTCTTGACGGGAAACATGCTGCCACAGTTTATTCCCACGAGCCTAGACTATTCTGATGTCTTGAACGTAAGGCTTTCCTGAAAAGTTTGTTAGCAGAAAATTCAATGATCTCTTGCGAGAATGTTAATAAAACTGATGTCTTGACGGGAAACATGCTGCCACAGTCATCCGAAAACTTGGTAAACATCGCACAGTACTAAGGCCAGAGCTTAACACGCAACCGATGTTCGATGCTCGTCTTCGGATCGACACGCAACGGATGAAGAACAGCACCTCACAGCGAATATTTCTTTTTTGATCCTTTTCAACGGTGTGGCTCTAAGACATTGTTTGTTTGCAGTTCTTTGCTTTGCGCCGTCTTTTTGTATCCTGGTTTTCATTTGCTATATTACACGCTGTATACATACGACGTATGCAGGGGACTGTATTGTCCGAAGATTTAAAATTGGAACCCCACCTTTACTTCAAGAAATTTTGAAGTTGAGCTGTAAAGGCACATCTACTTTTAACTCAAAATTTTTAATGAATTTTGTAACGGGTCTTAGTGGGATGAAACTTACCGGTATTCAACATCGCTCGCTATCAATAACTTGAAACTCTGAAATTTTAAGTTATGCTAGTCTTGAAATTGACTAACGAATATAATGTTTTGCTTTTGAAATTAAATATTATGCAATTGTCGCAATGAGATTTCATGAATTTAACTGGCACCGCGCACAGGCTAAAAAAATGTGAACGGAACCCCGATATCAATTTTTAACTGATACAACCTGATATTGTTGAGCGTCACTTGAACAAAACTAACTGATCGTAAGCGTAAAGTATCATATCTCGAGTTATGCAAGAAGATAATTAAAATCAAGAGATAGGAACGAAATACATTGTGAGCTAAAAGATATCCTGTCCAGTTTTGTTATACTTTGTGCATTATAGTCTTTTTGCTTTTGAATTGTTTTCAATACATGTAACTACACTCACAAGAAACATACTCCAACTCATTGAATTCTTAAGTTTTTTTAGGAAATATAACCAAAAGAAAACTGGCAAATTTTGCCAAAACTGAAAAAACAATTAAGAGATGAGCAACAAAAATATTTCTGAGGTTTGAGAACCCATACCTAAGGAAAATTTCATCAATAAAAAACCTCTCTTTCTGACGTTTAAGTTGAAAGTAACTGGCAACACTTACAGTCAAAATTGATATACTTTCTGAATTTATTGACAATTTTTATGTCTCATACACAACCTCTTCAACTTTTTTGGATTATTTGACTTATTTTCTTTAAAATATAAATTTTAGAATGTGCATTGATATAATATATCCGGCGGCAGGAAAAATTTTAGAAATGAAAATTGCTCTAAACTAAAGAAAATCTGGCAACACTGTCAAAATTGATATCCAATGATGGTGATCGGCGATACATTTTCGATCTTTCTCAGCGTGTGAGTCTCAGTCGATTGTAACAAATATCGTACGATATGCCAGTCCGAGTAAATAAATTCGGAGATTCGCTGAGATAATTTATTCCATCTCAGAATTTTCAAAAGCTCTCCAAACCGATTACTCACTCTTCGCAGATAGAATCAAAGTGGCAAAACAAAAGAAAACAATCACAAAACGATAATTTTATAAAGAGAGAAATGACTGCGATCGCCTGAAGAAATATCCCCCTTACTACAGTCAAACCTCCATGAGTCGATGTTCTATAGGACGATATTTTCCTATACTCGATGATATTTTCAGTCCCTTCGATTTTCCATACAAACTCAATCCCAGTAGTCGATATTTCTATTACTCGATGCCTCCTCCGCTCGATGGTCCCGCATGGAAACTTTGCTAGTTTTTCGCTTTCTATGAGCCGATGTTATTTTCAAATTCCAAGTTCTTCTGACGTGATAGAGTAAATGACATCTCAATTCGCGCTGAGGATGAAGAAAACTAAGAAATGAAGGAATAATGTGCTGATTCGCTTCAAATATGATAGGCTCGACCGGATTTCTACCAAATCAAGTTAGCGAAACTTGGCGAAACAACATACTCTACAGCAATAATACCGGAAGCATGAAAGTTAGCAAAAAAATCTTGCTTCCTAATATCTAACTGAATTTATTATTCGGACAAGAAATCTTTTGAAAGCAGAGGCGAACCAGCTAAAAACCTCTCAAATAGAGACATTTTATTAGATGACCTCAATTCATTTTAATATCTGCAAATTTTGACACATGATATCAAGAGATGCTAGATTTATAGTTTAAAAAATTTCCGGATGTATAGAAATGCGCTCATTTCTTAAATTTTTTTAAACTCTTACTACCAAAGGAAAAGTTACTTTTACAACGTAATTTTTTTCCTCCAGAACTGCAGTTTTACTATCTATAACATTGCCGAATACAGTATTTCAATAAAATATATCATAATTTAATACTTTATATTTGACATATTATTGCCATTTTTTGAATCATTTTCTTAGAATTGTGATTTTAAACGATCAACCAATATCATAAAATAAAATCTTTATCAATATCAAACAAATTCACAGCTATATCGGAAACAATCGGTCCGGATCGATTCGCGAAGCAACATGTATTGAATCTAGACACCTGTTGCTAAATAAATAAATAATATCTTGAGTTCAAAATAACAAAAAATAGTGTACACAACTCTATGCAATCTATTGTATAAATAATTGACGTCTTTAAAAATTTATTCTATGAATCGATATTTCCTTGAGTCCATGGTCCCTTCGATATCGACTCCTGGAGGTTTCACTGTATATGAGGCGCAAGTGTTGACAGTAAAATAGATTTTTCGTTGTTTAACCATGTTGCTTGCTATTGTCATTGTCAACTAAATGTACATTTATTCGTCGGTGTTATTTGCATTGAAGGTTTATTCACTGGTGTATGTTAACCGATGCCGAAAAATTTTGTTTAAGCAACCACAAATCTGTACACCTCTTGGAAAAAAATGCAGAAATATAAATAGATTCGAAAAAATTTTGCAAGCTACGAAAAAAGTAACAACTTGCAAATTGAAAAAGAAATCGACTACGGACTTTGAAAATCTGCATTTCACAAATAAATCTGTGAATCTGTAATAATTTAGCAAAATTTACAATTTTATTTTTCAAATGCAAAAAGAATCTGGCAATCCTGTCGCTTAAAATTGATATTTTTTTTTGGATTCCTTTACTTTTTTTTGATAATGTATAGATGTATTTCTAGACATTATGTATTTGTAGTCACAGTTAAAAGAAAATGAGGGTTTTTGACGAATAATGGCACCTTTATCAATAAAAGGGGCGGGTGGACAGAGTGGTCTAAACTCGTAAAATCGTGATCGTTCTAAATTTGACGGTGAAATATTGATTTTATGTACCCAGAGCCTTCAGCAAGATTTTTCCATGAAACAAGACCATACTTTTGACGTTTTTGGTTTTATGATCAATCCCCCTAACAGTTAGATATAAAAACTATGTTTTCTAATTTTCAAAATGCCATAAAATTTTCTTCAGTAAAGTTGTAGAAAAACCTATAAGAAGAAGAGTTGCTGAACACTGCAATCTTCTATCTGTACGTCTGATATGACAAAATAGAGTTTTTCGAGGTACACCTCTCAAATTTAGTTGTTTGTTCATAACTTTTTCTATAATCGTCGAAACAGTTCAAGATGTTCTAAGGTTTTATGCATTTTGCTAAACCTCGCTACTCTGTAGAATATATTGCTTTGATATTCTCATTTGTTGACAAGATATTTCTAGTTTTTCTTGGAAAATAGTCAAATTTTGAGTCCAAATTTCTCGGAAGGTTGCAAATAGTTGCAAATCAGACAATTCGGCAGATTCCTCAACTTATCTTCAATAAGCGTAGCATTATTTGTAAACCAGAGCAAAGATTTTCAACTGATACTTAATATCTGTTAGGATTCATAGAAGATGATTCGAAATAATCAGGAGCATCTGATAAAAAAAATAATATAAATGAAAACATTAAGTATGGAATGTTTTTGTATTAAACATTCTAACTTTATACACTAGGGTGGGGAATCGTTATATGGAAAAAACGAAACTTGATAGCAGAAAGCCAGAACCAAGTTTTATTTGTTCTATTTGGAGCCCCAAACAATCCTAAATTTATCAGAAGTCGATTGGTTTAGTCTCCGCTTGGCGCATTGCATTTCAAATTTATATGGAGATTTGTATGGAAAAGCCAACTTTTTTGCATATTCCATTCTAAAGAGCTCAAAATGGCTCAAACCATAGGTTTCATGACTTCAAATGGTAGGTTTTTTGATGCCTAACAACTTGGCCGAAAACATCAAAGTGCTAGGGTGTCCCAAAAAAATACTGGATCTGTTCAAAGTTGAGTATATTGAAATTTATGTTGCAAATCATTTTTTCTGCCAACACTGTCAGTGTACCGGCGTTAGTCAGATTTCTATCAGAAGTAACCTCTGAAACACGTTGTAGATTCTACCTATGCCTAGAATATTGACCTGAATTTGTTTGTTTGATCCAGCTGAGTGTATAAACTCGTTAGGACAGGTTATTTCTGATGGGAATCCTACTGGCGCCGGTACATTGGTAATGTTGGCAGAAAACAAGATTTTCTACATTTAAATCGACATACTCAACTTTGAACAGCTATTTTTCTTCTTAGGAACATCCTAGCTCTTCAATGCCTTCTGTAAAGTTGTTAAGCATCTAAAATACTATGCTTTTACATAATGTGGTGCATGATTAGATCATTATTGAGCTCTCTAGAAAGGTAAATGCAAAAAAGTAGGTTTTCCCATATAAATTTTCATACAAATTTGAAATGCAATGCGCCAAGCGGAGACAAAACCAATCGACTTCCGGTAAGTTTAGGGTTGTTTGGGGCCTCAAAAGGAACCAAAAAAACTTGGTTCTGGAAAATCGATCACTTTTCCCCACCCTATTATACACCCTCTAAAATGATTCACGATATCGGTATTGCATATTACCGAGCAATCACAGATTAATCTCGATTTACTGAGCATACAGCGAAAGAATAATGAAAACCATGCCTTAAAAACACTATCGAGTTTTCCAATATTCTGTGTGGAAATTTTTGTTAGGTTGAGCTAAGAATAATGAAAATATGTAACATCTTTTTCTTATAGATATTTCTACAACTTTGCTGGAGAAAGCAATATGATAATTTGAAAATTTGAAAAAATTATTTTTATATCTAGCTATTAGAGGGATTGATCATAAAACCGAAAACGTCAAAAGAAAGGCCTTGTTTTATGTGATAAACTTACTGAAGACAATGGGTACATAAAATCAGTATTTCACAGTCAAATGTAAAACGATCACGATTTTTCGAGTTTAGACCACTGTGGGGTGGTCCAATTGGCAATAAAGTAGAGATTTTTGCAGTGACCCTCGAACCCTCGAACTTTGAGTCAAATCTGAGATGGTCATTGACACGTTTGTACTTCTGCTAGCACACTTGATATCAAATGTCCCTTATTTTTAACAATCCGAGAATTTACCAAGAAAATTTACCAATTTTTCATATGCTAGGTTGCTCCACTATTTAACGAAAAAGTTATTTCATTATCATTAAACAACTGTTTATTATAATGTTAAGAAAGTGTCTCTGAGATTTTTTAATAATCAGTAAAAAAAGTTTAGAAAACTATCAATTTTCTAGCACAATACACCCTTACGATTGCTATCAAGCATTGTTATCAAGCAGTGTTGATGGAATCAAATATTCGAAAAATGCAATATATTTTTCAATAAAATGCTTCTATAATATCTAAATTTCATATAGGGAAACTTCTTGTGCAATATATTTGCTGCAAAGAGCTTATTGTTGATGAAAAGCAAAGGCCTATTCTGTATCATGATCGGAGCAGTTTACTTCTGAGACTTAACCGCATCACTTTTTTGTACCTAATATAATAATGGATTTTATGTAGGTACAATTCATGGAAAACTTCTGATTTTTTCCATATGAATTAATCTGAAAATAAAATGGCTGTTTTGATTATGATACATTTTTTATTCCGATCATGATTCACCTTCTTTCGATCATGATACTAATTCTATGGTCAGATAAACGTCGGATTTGCTTTTTAAATTATTGTTTCTGCAAACTAGACGGATAGATTGTTTCGTAACTTGTTTACGATTTCATGCAATATGATTGGTAATAATCCCGATAAGAAGAGCATAACTAAAAAACTAAAAAATTTTGAAACAATTTTGTATTTTTCCATATAATTTTGATAACACAATTGAATCTGAATGAGTTATAATAACAAAACGTGAAATGAAGTAGTTCTGAAACAAGTCTAACTAATTTTTCGTTTTTATCAAAACCTGTTGTTTCTAACAATGTTTGTTATTATATTGTTCTATATACTATCTTATTTTGTTAGAAAGCTGATATATTAGTAACAAATTTTAATATGTGTTTGATACAAGTAGAATCATTTCTGTTTAAATTTCTGTTATTTTAACACCTAACGGGACCAAATCGAAAACACAGCCTGATCGCGCACGGCCCGTATATTATTCGCCCTTTGGCATCACGATGGGGCAATTAAGGCCCAGGGAGAAGTTTTCTTTTCTACGACGAAGGCAACGCACATATTCGCTATACTGTACAATTTATTCCTACCGATATTTATAAATGAGCAGCGTGACGCGCGCTGCCGCCGTACGCTTATCGACTAACGACTATTTGAGATTTGAGATGGCAAGCACACTTTTATAGCTGGTCGCAAACAATGACCAGCTTTGGCGGGAAGCGCAAATAAAGCCTAATTGTGGCAAAGCAAAAACGCGTCAACTAGCTTGGCTTGGTTCTCGCGTCACTCACGGTGTTGCGGACAGTCGTTCCTGTCGCAGTGCGGATGGTGTGACGCAACACAGCCTGTAAGGTTTTCCCGTAACAAACTAACAACTTCTGTTACATTTTTGTTTTTTCTTTCTGATCGGGATCTGACATAAAAATCTGTGTATGAAAACAGTTTAAATTGTTCCGATAATGATACATTACCGTAGCAATGTTTTTTTCGCGTTTAGAATTCAATTTCTTACAATTCTTCTATAGACAACATTTTGGCAGAGAACGAAGGTTTTGCAATTCGAATTCACCTATTAAAACATCCATAATAAATGGATAGAAATCTGAACCTATGGTGACGAAGCATGAAACAGAAGTGGGATAAACTTGAAGCAAAATATGACTCAGCTCCGAAATATAATGTTTAGCGAAAATAGATTTGTGGGATGATATATAGTGGCAACACCAAACATTATTAAAATAAAATTAGATATTGAAAATCTGATTCGAAACGAATTTAACGTTTCAAAGCAAGAGTGTAGAGCATGTTTTTTTAAACTTCTAGTGCCTTGACGAGCGTGAAATTTCTTTTTACATTTTTAGTTGGTATATTATTAATTTTTTTTGTTCTCCGTCAGAAACTTGAATTTCTATTTTTAGTTTTCTATCCTTGTTATAAAAAAATGTTTTCAAATGTCTTTTTTGGGGTTTGAATAGATTAAATTATCTAGATAATTATAATCAAACCAACATTCGCACTGTCGCCACGCCACACCATGCATACAAAAGCACAACACCAAGCAGCTGACAACTTGACATTGCCCTGCATTTTTTTGTTCTTTAATTGGTTTCACGGTGTGACAGTTTGAACTTTGACACTGACTTTCTAGCGGTCTAAGACGTGCACTCGCTACTTTCGCTAGCAATCTCTGTGCTAGTGGCATTCACAAGGATGAATGCATCTCGTGGTGAAAAGTGCTGTGCCAATTCGATTGTGCTACCGTTAATTTAACGATGCATGCTTGTTTTGTTTATTTTCGGACGTTTTCCGTGGTGAATCAATTGAAACCAAATAACGAGTTGGTTTTTTTTCCTTTCAGGAGTTAAGTTCCAAAATCGATGATTTTGTCAACGCATCTCAGAGCCTTACCAGCCAGTATCCGGAGACGGCACCCTACGTACATGCGGAGGCAACAAAGATCCGCAACGAATGGTCTGACCTGCTGAACAAAACCCAGGAGTATCGACAGTTGACCACAGTAGCGATAGAATACTTCGAGTTAATCTCCGTGGTAGGCATTTAACATTAAAATCTCCAATCAATACTCACACTAAAACTGATTTTATTTTCGTTACAGGTCGAGAACAGTTACCGCGATCTAAACGCTGATCTCATCAATGCCAACAACAAACTGTCAATTCTGAACAATCCCGATCTAGCGGACGATTTGATGCAGCAAATCGAAAACATCCTGAAGGCGTACGAAAGTCAACAGTTGGACACGCTGAAGCAAATATCCACCCTGTCATCCCAGCTATACGGTCACGACAGTACGGTCGCTCTGTACAACGATAACCTCAAACTATTCCAAACATTCTACAAAATCAAAACGGAGCTTAGCGATCGCATCAAAGAGCTAACCGAACAGCGACAGCAGCAAGAGACTCAACAGAACGAAGTTCATGAAGTAACCACGATAACCACAACAACCAGCCACAGTGGCTTACCCCAGCAGATCGACATCCAAACGGTAGACGAAGCTGAATATCTGCAGGAACCACAAGCACCATTGGTGATTCAAACCACCGAAGAAACACGTCACGAGCAGATTCACGAGATCATCACCACAGTCGCAGAACCTCCTCCTTCACTGTCAATATCAAAACCACTCGCAGACATATCGGTCCAGGAGGGCAAACGGGCCCAGCTACAGTGCGTGATCTTCGGTCACCCACCGCCCTGCGTTGAATGGTTCAAGGATGGAATCAGCATCCAGAATAATCCCGACTACAAAACAATCTTCGACAACGGTATGTGCTCGCTGACCATCGACGAAACGGTGACCGCTGATTCGGCGGAATTCTTGTGCCGGGCGACCAACGACGCCGGTATCGCTGACACTTCGGCACGCCTAACCGTAACCGAGTTGGCTCCGGCTCCGAAACCACAAGGGGTGCCTCCGGTGTTCACGCAGCCCCTTGCCAACGGTACGGCCACCGAGGGACAACCCTTCCAGTACAGCTGCACCGTCACAGGTAATCCTTTGCCCGTGCTTCACTGGTACAAGAATGACACTTGCATTGACACTTCCCCCGACTACAAGATCGCGTTCGAGCCGTCCGGCGGGCTGGCGGTGCTTCGCTTCGAGCAGGTATTTCTCGAAGATCAAGCCCGCTTCACCTGCCGAGCGAGCAACGAGTGTGGCACCGATGAAACCTCGGCCGAACTGACCGTCGAACGTACGTACCCGTACCGTTGAATGTGTGTTTTGTTTATTTACGCTTGATTGTTTGCGCTTGATCGTTGTTGCTAACTAAGCGGGAGAGTCGTGAGCTTGACCGAAACCAACTTTCGTTAGACCGGTTGGTTCCGATCGATCGAACGAAGGCAGAGAAAAAATAACTAGGTCTAGATCTTTTGCTGCCAATGAATTTTATCAAATGCATAGGCTGTTGTGGTTCTCTGAAGATTCGTTCTCAAGGTACGGTTTAATTTTGATTCGAAGTGAGTGAATATTTTTTTAAAGACGATGGTTGTGATTGACAGGAGTTTAAAAGGTATGCAAGCGTTTGGTGAAAATGAGTTTGGCAAAAATTGAATGCCATTACATATTAGACATATTATATGATGGATATTTCCTCTGATATAGAATCGATTTTCTAACACTTTGAATCTTGAATTCTGTTATCGAAACCATTGAACACTTTTTGTTAATGTTCAAAAATAAATTTTGATGATTTTCAATCAATACCAGATGTTGTGTTTAAACAGTCGAATCTTAAGAATTAAGTTCTGTTATAACTAACGAATCGCAACAGCTGAAATTTTGACATTTTAATTGTGCAAGTCGAGAATATTGTGAGGTTTAGAAAAGTTAATTTGTAATCTCTCTCTAGTATATATCAAGATGAAAAATATAATCAACCGTACCCTTTCTCCTTCTGACAACAATTTTCAACTGTTTAACATGTTTACAAGCCTTCAACAGATCTTATGTTGGTCTTTGTCAGTCGAAAAAGATATCTTATTTGTCCATCTAGCCTTTTTACGTACTTATCACTAAGGAAAATTATAGGAAGTGTCAGCACATTCGATTACATTGTTAAAAGCTTTTTGAATTTAAACCTACCTGTCATTCCACAAACTTGAAACAAAACGCTTTAGCAGATGGGTGCCCAACAGCCCATGCTGATTTTGCAGTGCACATGATATTTTTGAATTTTGCTTAGAGTGGGATAATTTTTGTTAAATAATTGCAGTTCGCTCGCAATAGTTTGAACATGCAGCAAAATCCATTTATTTATGCTTGAATGACTCGACAAAAAGGTGATACAAATCATTTGTACCGTCAATTTTCTTGAATAATTTTTTATGTGATAATTTGTGGAAAATAACTGAATTAATCTATAATAAAGTAAGTAGTACTCTTCAATTCAAGAACAGAAAATATATTTTCGGGCATTTTATCTCAAACATTGTTTATTTTGCTTTGTCCGCCATTACTAATGTTTGTTTCGCAAAATGGTATAGCTATACAACCCAAATAGCTTACCAATCAGACGAGAGCCGTGGTGGCTCGTGCTGTATCAAGAAGTTGTCGCCATGTTGCTCGGTTTTGGGCTGTGTTTCGCCAGTTCCCCAGGCGTCTTATCATCTGCAAGTCTTCTTCAATCTGGTCGAGCCATCATGCACGCTGCGGCTCTTTATTTTTGGTGCCGGCAGGATTGCTGAAGAGAAGTGATTTCGCAGGGTGGTTGTCCGGCATCCTTACGACGTGACCGGCCCACCGCAACCTATTTACTTTCGCTAGGTGAGGTTCTCTCCTAGTAGCGCGTGCAGCTCGTGGTTTATGCGCCGTCGCCATTCTCCGTCGTCCGTCTGTACTTTATCGTAGATAGTCCGCAGCACCTTCCGTTCGAAAACACCAGCGTTGTTGTCTCGATTTCGTAGAGCAGTGGTTCTTAACCTGGGGTACGCGTATCCCTAGAGGTACGCGAAAGCTTTCAGGGGGTACGCGAAACGAAAATCAGTAATGGCGGACAATGCTATTTTTCTGTTTGATACTTCATTTGTTGTTCAAACTTGCTCTTAAAACATGGCTGTAGTAATCAAACAAACCATAGTTCAATTTGAAACCTGAACTAGACTACCATAACATGATCTACCACTACTCTCTCCCACTCTGCGAGAACATTCCAAGCCAGCGGGTACAGTTGATTTGGAAAATATCGCCAAAGGGTACGCGGACAAAAATGGTCTTATCAGAATTTCGTATAACGTCAACTTGGTGCGTCGTCGCACTCGACTCGATCAAAGTGTCTTACGAAGCGAAAAGTAGGCACGATTTCCAGCCTAGATGCGTCTCTAGATCTCCTTGCTGGTTTTAACGTCGGCGGTCACCAGTGACCACAAATACACGAACTCGTCAACCACCTCAAGCTCATCGCAGTCTACAGAAACTTGAGTTGGGAGGCTGATGTTGGTCTTCTTGGAGCCTCTCGCTCGCATGTATTTTGTTTTCGAGAGTATCCCCGAAACACGCACGTAGCACATCACTTGCGCCATGGTGGCCTTGATCAGTCGAGTCGTTTTATCCGGAAATCAGTCGTCGTGCATGATCTGCCATAGCTGTTCTCGATCTACTGTATTATAGGCCGCCGTGAAGTCAATGAAGATGTGATGTGTGGGCACGTTGTACTCGCGATATATCTGTAAGATCTGTCGAATCGAGAAGATCTGGTCCGTGGTGGCACGAGCTCCCATGAAACCCACGAACCTCCTGGTTGAAGCTGATGGACGACGGAACAGGATCTGTGAGAGTATTTTGTAGACGGCATTGATTAGCGAGATACCGTGAAGTTGCGGCACTCCAGCTTGTCGCCCTTCTTGTAGATGGAGCAGACGACTCTCTCCATCCACTCGTCTGGCAGTTTTTCCTCCCCCCAAATCCTGGAAATGACCCGTTGCAGCGCTCTAGCCAGCGCCTCTCTCCCATGTTTAAAGAGTTCGTCTTTGCCTGCAGCTTTGTTGTTTTTCAGCTTCCCGATTTCACAAAGAACTTCATGATCATCAGGGGCCGGTACTCGGTCATCTGGTGCTGATGCTCTTAGGTCAGTTCCTCCTCCGCTTCTGTTTACTATATCGCCATTCAGGTATCCATCGAAGTATTCTTGCACATGCCGGCTTGCGGCACACAGCCTCTGCGAGACTGATTTACCTTCTCATAGAACTTCCGCGCATCACTGGCACGGTACAGCTGCTCCAGTTCCTCATGCTCACGATCCTTTTGCTGGCACTTCTTTCGTCTTAGAATCGTGGTCATGTCTTTCCGTGCCCGTTTATAATTGGCCCTGTTCTCTCGTTGACCCGCCTAGGTATATCGCCCCGGTCCGATTCTTCTCATTCACCGGTGCCTCGAACTCCCCATCATACCAGTTGTTTCTGCCACTCGGAGCTTCCACTTCTGCTTGATGTTAAACAGCGGGGTTCGATGATGTCGCGCGGTGTGTATGGGCGACAGTCTTGAGCGCAAAGTTACCGCAGCCAGGTAGTGGTCTGAGCCAATTGGTGCGTATGTTTGTAATGTCTGAGAAGAACCAGCCGTCGATGAGATGGTCAATTTGGTTTGCTGTACGTTGGTCAGGTGATCTACAGGTGGTTTTGTGGATGTCTTATGAGGGAAGCTGCCAGTCCTCGGGAAGCAGCGAAGTTGACGCATCGCAAGCCGTTGTCGTTTGTCACGGTGTGCAGGCTGTGCGGGCCGATCACCGCCGGCATTTGTATGTCTTCCCTATCGATCTGATCGTTCATGTCCCCAATGACGATCTTGATGTCTCTACGCGAGCAGCTTTCGTAGAGTTTCTCCAGCTTTGAGTAGAAAGCTTTTTTCTCTACATCGGGTCTTCCTTCGTGAGGGCAGTGCACATTGAGTATAGTGTAGTTGTAGAGCCGGCCTTTTATTCTCAACAAACACAACCTGTCCCTGATTGCCTGACATTTGATCACACGACTCTGCATCCTGCCCAGCACTATGAAGCCGGTACCTTGGCTCAATGGGTGTGCCGCCACTCTGGTAGTTCTGTGCCCTGCGGCCACAAATCCTCCGTACCTACTCTCCTTTCCGGCAAAGCTCCTGGAGTGCAACGATGTCGAAGTGGCGGGGTTCTAACTGATCCAGCAGAATTCGGTCACCACCCGGGACGCTCAGCGATCTATGGTTTCATGTAGCGAGCTTCCAATCGTCGTCGTTGCCGATTGTTCCGATCCGTATTCAATTCTTGATTGTTCGTAGTATTTTAATTTCGGCATGCTGCCTTACAAGGGATGCCTAGTCTCGCGACGGGGCTGCCGTCTTTGGTGTAGCTGGCGAGACACCACATTTCATAATTCTGCCGTCCGCTCCGGATCAGACGCTGTTTGAGCCGCCCCTAACATGGAGAACAGACACTCAGGCAAGCTGCTCTCCGAGGAGAACTCAGCCCTAATTGAAAGATAATGTTATTTATAGCATTTTTGTAGAACCTTTCCGTTTTTCAGAGAATTGTTTTGAGGTTGCCCAAACGTGATTTATGAAAAAATGACTTTTGTATTTTTGTATGTTTGTAGCAAACCCATTCTTTAAATAACATTATCTTTCAATTTAGGGCTGAGCACTTTGACTTTTTTAACATCTATTTTTTTGGGACAGCCTACTGAATACCTATAATTTTCTAATTTTTTGCCAATTTGAGCTTTCGGAGTGCACCTGCGTTGTCCAGTTTAATAAATGTATCTTCATGAGAAATAAATCGATTTATCTTTAAGTACATATGCCTTTTTTATTGACGGCAGTAGGAAAAAAAATCCAAAATTTTACATAGACTTTTTTTTTCATTGGGATGCTACAAAGAATCTATTTTTTATCTTCCGTCACGATTAGATGATGTTCTTTTTTTGCCACTGAAGTAGTTGTTCGCAGGCGAGAACGACGCTCCACTGCTTGAAATACTAAGGAACCCAAGTTCCTTGTTCCCGAATCATTCTCTAAGCATTTTATTGTATGCTTGAAGGGCATTGGGACTAAAAGAGCCACTGCGACCATCATATTGATTTTTTTTTGTGGCAGGCCGCAGGATTCCGAGGTACTTGTACTTATTGATGGATTAGGGTTGGGGTAATTAGGGTAACTTTTGGATACTTGAATTGGAAGTCGTCCAAACAGTGTGGGTCTCTAAAACGAAATGAAACAAATTGCTTTGAATTTAATTATCACTCTGAGGTGCTGATGATTTAAAGAAGCAAAATAAAAAACTGAGAATGAGCATAAGCATGATGGGCATGACGAGGAAGGCAAAATCAAAAACTGAGCCATAAACTAGCAAGTGTTTCTACATCAAATGACGAAAATAGTAATTGAATAGAATAGAAATTGATAACTGGAGTTGAATCCTCATCAAATTTCGGGAAATAATCAAAGATAAATCGCAATACAGACAATCATTTCCCATTCTGACAATTTGCCATTACAATCTTATTACAACGCCAAGTAGTTGCTATTTCATTTTAGTTGCTGCTACGATACATCCTCGTTGCTGAAATTTGACCATGCATCATTTACCATGTTGTTATCAAATTCCACGCATAAGTTCATACACATTGCTGTTCCATTCCTAAAACTTGTGGTGAAACAACGCAAATGTTGCAATTGGCTCCGCCTCCTGCGCTTTTTTTGTTATTGTATAAGAAACTGAGATGTAGCTGCAACTTAGTTTAGCATAAGAATTTGTTGCTGTGATGCACAAAGTTCATAATCGAAACAAATTTTGCAGCTTGGGCAGTTTGGTATCGCATAGTCAAATAGACTAACGAGCTTTTTGGGATTAGAGTTCCATACTTGATATGGAGCTAAAAGGCAACGTCCGAAGAAGTAGTACCTTGCAAATGCAAAGGCGTCAGAATGACAAAGCAGGTAAGCGGACGTTTCAACTGCAAGGTTGCAGAAGCGACAGTTATCACATCTGAAAATTCCCTTGTTCTCCAGGTGGTAAAGAGCAGGACCAAGCTTATGAAAAAGGCTGCATATCCATGACAGCAAGTTTTCTACTAATTCGGCTATCATTGCATTGCACAGCTCTCCCTGCTCCCCGTACATTCGGTACAAAACGCGGCAGTAACTGATGACAGCACACACATGCAATGCCAAACGGGCTGTTATTTTTCATCTCCTTATGTCTGTTGGTTCTTCCAAGCTATCGCAAGTGACAGCCTAATAAAAAAAAAGAAACGAAAAACTGCGAGTCGATGACAGCAGCAGCCGATCAGCAGACTGTCAACAGCGCAAGCCAAGCCAACAGAACATCCTCAAAATGAGCAAACTAGGCTGTCATGTTCGAACGAACAAAATACATGCGCGAGAATGAGCTGTCGTGTGCAACACAAGACAGTTTCGTTGACTTGTGTAAGCTGTAGCTGAATGTGAGCTCTCATAAATATCTTATTCAGCCTCATGAAAGTTAGAGTGATAAGAAAGAAAAGTCGTCAGTATAGTGTCGCTCCCCAGTCTTTTTCCTAAGCCTGAGCTGGACAGTGTCTGGTAATAACTCCCGTGTAGAGACATAGCTCACCAGGCTTGAGACCGAGAAGCCTCTTGGTTAGAGCAGGAGGTCTCCTACGAAAGGCAGAATCACGAAAAGCAGAATTGCGAAAGGCAGAATATTTCATAAGGCAGAATAACGAATGGCAGAATCAAAAAAAGCATGAATGGCAGAATCAAAAAACGATTTTTTTTCTTTTCACCACTACACACTCGCGGCCTTTGGCCGACTCTATTGTCCAGGTGTACGCTGTCCTTACTCGCTACCGCTCGTTCGGACTAAACTAAGGAAAGAAAACCTGTTCGAATAATCCTAGAAAACCAGTAGATCAGTTGTTTGTATGCGAGAGGCCGCCGCTTCCGACGGCGGGTCAGCGGCCGGCTCGGACCGCGGAAACCACGGCGGCTTTGTGCCGCCTCGGTTCCTTGCCCTCGATTATGCGTCTTCGCCGCATGAATTGTTTTATGTTAATTATAATCAACTATCCGTTGAGACTAGTGTAAGTTATACCTACCATCGAAAAATTACTCTCCGCGATGCCGTGAGACTCTTTAGGAGCTGAGCCAAACCAGTTTGCGCGTTTCTGATCTAATAATTAGGCTTGATTTGCCCTTGTCATTGCTTGTGACCAGTTATTATGTCTGGTTACCAAATAATATTAAATAATAAAGGTAGAGTAGCAGCTTTGATACCGTGACCAGGATTCGCACCAATTTGTCATCACGTACTTGGCTATCGTGAGTTAGGTTTTACTACCAGTGATTCTGCCTTTTTTGCCTTTCGAAATTCTGCCTTTTGAAATATTCTGCCTTGTGTGTACGGTCATAGAGTTCTACCTTTCATGATTCTGCCTTTCGTGCTTCTGCCTTCTGTGGCGAACCCGAGCAGGGTTTTTTGTTCATTTCTTTTTCGTATATCTTTGTTATTCCTTCTTGTTTCTGTCTCTTGTTAAATTCCTTCAAACTTTCATTTCTCTTTCATGATAATTTTTTGTTACTCTTTTCCCAAACTGTTTAGTTTGTCTGCAACTCTGTGTATTGTTCTATCAGTTAGCTATTTCTAGCGTTTCCCATGATTAAAGGCGGACTTGGAGCTTTTCGAGCTGAAAATTTTCTCGACTCAGCACTGGGGTACGGTGTATCGTTGTACTTATCCTACACATACAAAATGTGCCAAAAACAATATCGATAGCGAATTCTCTCAACTAATCTAGTTGATCGAGACCGCTATTAGCCCCAAGGCTAAGCGTGCGATATTGTTGTTGTTCTGGAGCTGCCTAGAAATGGCTCAGGTTCAAAGAAATGCTGTGCTGATTCTTGTTTTGCAAGGTAGTCAGCGTTTTCATTACCCTCGATACCACAGTGTCCAAGTACCCAGTACAGTAGAACTTGATTCTGCCGGGATAGGCCTCGTAGTGCTGCGCTGCACTCCCAACTGATTTGGACGCGCATTTGGCGGACCTTAGTGCCAATAGTGCAGCTTGGCTGTCCGACAAGATGCCGGAAAAAGTCATGGTGCTCTACCGTAACATGAAAGAAAACGTTATTCATGGTATTTTTGTAGAACATTCCAACTTTCTAAAAAAAATGTTTGCAGGGCGTGATTGATGAAAAATGACTTTGTCAAGCTAAAAACCACAGAATGCGATGCTATCTAAACCATGCGAAATATTCAAAAATAACCCTACTTAAATAAAAAAAATACGAAAAAATGTGAGAATCGAACTGAATTGCAAAAGTGCAAAAAGCTTAAAAAAGACATTTTTTCATAAATCACAATTTTAAGAAAGTCAAAATATTCTACACAAATACCATAAATAACATTATCTGTCAATTTAGCGTTGATCACATTGAATTTTTTAACTACGAATTTTTGGGACACGCAATCGCTTGAAAATGGCTTGGTGGATAATTCCTAATACCGAAGCAAGCTGTTCCTGAGTTGAGCATGGATTCTCATCGAGCCATTCCTCTAACTCAGCGTGTTTAAATGTTTTCAAGCTTCTTTTATGCGCACAGTCGTACTAAGTAGTCACAGAAAATGAACTCAGTTTTCTATCCCAATTTTTAATGTAAATTTAAAAAATAAACCCTCCGTTTCCTACTCGAGCAATTGATTTGGCTGAAACTTTGCATGGACGTTTCGATAGGCGAAAGATGCCATTTTGTGCTATTGTTTTAATTTTTTAGAACACGACTCATTTTTGAGAAGCTATTGAAAAATGCTATTTTAGAAAGGTATTGATCATTACAAATATTTTTAGAGCCAAAACGGTTTAATCGGTGTGACGTCTTCGGCAAAGTTGTAGATAATAATTCTGTCTCGCCGAAAAAACTATACACTCTAAAAAAATATTCATATTTCGAAAAAAGTTTAAAGAAAAATTAAAAATTAATTACAGTAATCACCCGATTATATCAGTGCCCGATTTTATCAGCCCCCGATTTTATCACCTTTTTCACCCGATTTTATCATCATATAACATTTCATCAAAACAAAATGTCAGTATGAACCGATTTTCAATTAGGATTAAATATTTTAGTACTTTTGCACAGGTCGGTGTAGAATAACGTCATTCTGATACAGCTTTTATTGAAGGCTCAATCATTGCACAGTGTTTTATTTTGGTGTTTTCGTTCAATTAATTGAATAGTTATAACCCCATTCAAGCCATGAAGTATATTTATATATTTTTTAAGCTATTAAACAACGCATCTTTTGATATAAAAAAATGGGTGATCAATTAACCTAAAAGTTAGATAGAAAATTTTCTTCTTCATTTGATTGAGATAGACGCTTAGTGTCTTCAGCAAATCTATCAATTATTCACAAGTGGCAGTTCCACTGGCAATTAAGATACAAACTTTCGTCTTTTAAAGTCAGTAGACAGCATCCTCGATTAATTTTTGTTTTTAAATTCATCGCTGTTGTTTTAATTACGTCATCGATTTGTTTTCTTCTGTTTTCTGCTGTGGGAGAATGAAGAAAAAGTAAAAACGTCTCAATTTTCAAGTGTTTTGAAATGTATTGAAGAGATATTTTGTGAAAGAACTATTAGTAAATCACGTATACACATTGAGGGTAATTTCTGATCCCTCTTCCGTTACCTTAGAAAATAGCTGAAAATCACGAGAAATTACTTTTTCAAGCTGCTTGAGATATGTATGACACTAACAGCACAACTTCATAGCTTTATGCAAACACTAGTACCTAACTTACGAACTAGTAGTGGTATTTATGTTTCACTTATATGAGAGCCCTCCCTTCCAGAGGAGGGAGGGGTGTCAAGTTACCATTGACATATTTCTTACTCCTAAAAACCTCACCATGTCAACTTTGGTTCCATTTGCTTTTCTGGCCTCAAAAACCCCTAATACGTCGATTGGTACAGTAGTTCCCACGTCTATAAAGACCAGAGAGACAGACAGGCAGATAGAACTGCTTTTTCATGTGAGTAGATTTCTTGTAGTAATTGAAATCGCTGATTTTACGTATTAAATTATTGGTTTAACATCTTTCATAACAAAATAATAAAAAAAAATCTCGATTTTATCACTTTCCCTATTTTATCACCCCAAACATCATCAAAGGGGTGATATAATAGGGTGATCACTGTATTTAAAAAAAGCTCATTTTTTTAAAATCTGATTTTTTTATTAAAATTACAAAAGATTACAAAAACAATGAAACCGGTCCCATCATGGAAAATTAAAAAAAAAAGTTATGATTTTCTGAAATTTTTTTTTTCTAATTGCTTTCGTCGAGGGGCATATTTTATTTGCAAGGACAAGATTGTTATCTACCACTTTGCCCAAGGACCTTGTCAATGAAACAAACCGTTTTGGCTGTAAAAATAATTTTCATTTTCTTTCAGCACTCTATGGGGAATTGAAAATATTTTTACAGTCAAAACGGTTTGTTTGATTGGCATAGTATCTCCGGTAAAGCTCTAGATAATATATTTTTCCTTCCACAAAAAAACTACCCTGCGGAATTTTTTTTTAGAATATTATAACTTTTTTCTCCTGATTCCTCCATGATCGGACCGTTCTCATTGTTTGGGTAATCTTTTGTAGTGTTCATAAAAAAAATCAGATTTTTTAAAAAATAGCTTTTTTAGATAATTAATTTTTAATTTTTCTTTTCACTTTTTTTCAAAAAATAAAAATAAAAATTAGAGTGTATACTTTTTTCTGGAATTATACCAATAGCACAAAATGGCATTTTTCGCCCATAAAAAGGTCTATGCTAAGTTTCAACCAAATCAAAAATGACAGTTTAAAAAAAAATATTGAAACTGAGACATTTTTTGTGTAATTGCTCTAAGGGAAAGGGGCAAAAAATAACAAAATTTTGTTCAAATCTAACATACCTGAATTTATTCGATAGATGGCGAATGTGAAGCTTCGAATGTAATAAATTGTAAAAAAATGATTCAAAATGCTAGAAAATAAAATGAACAGGCGCTCAACACAATTGAGAATATCCGCGTTTACGATCGAATTTTTTAAAGAGGTTGTGCTCGTTTTTGTCCGAACAAAAAAGGGAAAGTTTGAAAATTTCTAACGATTTTTTTTTCTACATTCAAATTAGAATTTGGCAGTTTGTAAAACAGCATTTGTTCATGAAAAGTTATTACCTGTAGGCGGAATTTTACTGTTTATTCGAAACTCTTTTGACGTAGAATTACGTCTTACGGCAACATATATTGAAACCTAAAAACAAATTGAGAAACCTCGAAACGTCGAAAGCGTCCCGAAAATTGTCCACTCTCGAATGCCTGAAACTCAGTCAGTTTCCAACTAATTGTCTCCATTTTTACAGAAATTGATTGAAAAACCTGCGTCCATCAAAGTGCGAAAAATTGTGATTTTGTGATGCTAACTATTGTATAGATATGAAACGGGGCACAAACACTTATCTTACAATGTAAAAATTACCTTTCTACCGTTTCGGGTAAGCTATGTCCAACGGGTAACAGCTTACCCGAAACCGGTCGGTAAAAAGGTAATTTTTACATTGTAATGTTTGCGTCCCGTTTAATATTTATTCGTTAGTTCTTACGTTGCACCAAAATTTAAAATTGTGCTTTAGAAAATGTAGAGCCTCGCTGAACCGGCATAGCTCAGCTGATTTTAACGCAGCAAGGCTGAGCAGGCAACTCATTCGATCACAGCGTTCCATACGAACCAACCGGAAAATCGTATCACTGCATTGCTTTGCTAGACATATCCAGACATGTTTGTGTTATTATCGTCATGTCTGGTTTGCTAGTTTTCAGTGTGTGCGGATAGGAGAATAACAAGTGAACTATAATCATCCCGTGTCATCGGTAAATGGCAATCCCTAATCAACGCTTCACTTTAAGACTACCAATCAATTAATAAAAAGAGAGTTGAAAGTGAATTAATGTGAAAAAATTTACCGCTTTACACCATCAAATTGATCAAGTGTATTCCCAAACTTATTGCAAAAAATACATTGACATAAGACACGCTGTCATAATTCTACGTTAACCTTGCGGTCGTGTCTCGTTAACAACCTCTTCTTCAGTTTTTAACTTGAGAGGCATATGTTGATAACGATGAAAGTACAGAAATCATAAAACTCGTGAAAACAGATAGCTTAGAGTTTTTTCCAGTACGCAAACGCACATTTTTGTAGATATTTTGTTGTTTTTCTGCATACTGGAACGTTATTTTTAAAAATTAAAAAACGCATCCTTCAAAATACACATTTATGCATGAAAAAGTTGTCGTTTAAGGACTGCAACGTCTTCAACGAACATTTGAGAAAATGTCCTCAGAGAGTTTTACTTTAGGATAGAGGGATGAGAAATTTTAAAAATGTTCCACGAAAATATGTAGAACTTCTTGGTTTTTATTCCAGGTTTGTCCGATTATCGTCAGAAGGGTTAATGAAATCACAAAGTTTTTGCAAAAAGATGCTCTGCAATATGATGAACCATCATGCCAGAAATCAAATCATTCACTCCATTGACAACTTTAATTCTCAAAGGCAATCAGAAACATAAAGTAAGCTAACAAACCAGTTATCTTATACCCGGTTGGCCGAACTGAGTTCATGAGTTCACAATCAAACAAACAGACCAAAACTCATTCAGAAACTGCGAAAATGCAAAACAGATTAGAGTAAGTTAAGAATACTATAAATTCATCAAATTAGTAATAGTTAGATATTTAGCAACAAATCTAATTTCAAACAATTAATTGGGGGCGTCAATTTCTAGATATAAAAGGTATTAGAATATTCAGTAAAAAAAACTTCAGTAAAAAAACAACTAGTAAAGTCACCAATAGTAAAGCAAACTAAAGCCTTCAAGCTCCGCTGTCGAAACGTTACCATCTGTTGTTTGAACACCGACTTCGCGGTCAGCTGTTAGTGTAGGTACCTAATTGTTATGGCTAGCACTAAGGATTGACTGAGCAGAATCGCACGTTTGAGCCAACTTTTATTTTTTGTCTGAAAAAACTCGAAACGCTTTCAAAAGATATAGTTCACGGCTATATCATGAAAATTTTAATGGCATACCGATAAAAATAATTTATATTTACGCTTATCGTTATAAATACAATCAAAATTTATCTATGAGCGAGTGGTCATGTGAACATAAAATTGTGATTCGTATGTGCTCACAATAAATTCAAAGGAATAAATTCTGGTCGTGTTAAATAGATAAGCCAGGGAGCGAGCAAATGATTCGCAAAAAACACCCAAAAAGTTTCTATTTCAATGTCTTGCAAATTTTTGACAAATTTTCGCCTCACATACAAAAAACGTTGTCAAAGAGAACATCTTATCGTTACAACATGGAAATAAACACAGCTTATTTTCTGATTCTAACCTTAGTACACGTACTTGCTTTAAGATAGAAGAGAGTAAATAATTCGGTTTATCTCAGTGAATTATACGATTTCGAGAAAAGAATACACGTGCTGAATCTGGCATTCGACCATATTATGAAACAAAACGAGCAACACAAACTACATTTATGAACTGTGTCAATGTACAGTTAATACCCAGTTACTGATATCGAATGAAATGGTACTTTAAAGAAATACGAATTACAACAATTTACAACCTTAATCTTAATCGACTCAAAGACAGTCTCTGAAATCAAATCTTTTCTGCAATTCCGCCCAGAAACAGTCGCCCTGTCCTGGTCGATAAATTTGGCTTTCGCAAGACAGGCCGCAATGGTCTTAAACTTTTGCTCTGCTTTATTTCAAAAGAAAATTCCCATTCAATTAGGCAGCTCATCGTACGGAAAATGTTTACTCGGAACAGGGCCGCTCACGCGCATAAATTATGACATGTTTGTGAGACCCATCGAAAGATCAAATTTCCTCTCACGCCGCCGCAGGCAACCGGCACTCACGACACCAGCAGTAGCGGATTTTCCCCCCACGATCAGAACGCGCACTCGAGGGTTTATTTTTTGCTTTTCTCACATAACTGACTCGCCACAGCAGAAAACCACTAAAAAACAGCACCTCACTAACACCCGCAAGTGATGCTCGGTGAGAGAAAAAAAACGCAGCCACCGTCGCGCCAGTGCTATTTTCAAAATTTTAAAGGAAAATTTGACCACCGACTGCAGCGCGACTGGCCGGTTCAATGAAGGCAGAAAATTTTGATCGTTATCCAAAAAACGATAACAATAACAAACCCATAACGATGCAACTAGATTTCCAATCAGCTACCGCCAGCCGGTGGTGCTGGTAGCACGTGCACAAAAAGCATGCCGGATGCACGGTTGCTTGAGCCAAACAACACCTGTTTGAACACCAATCATCACACGCTTACACGCATAGTGCACACGTTCGTATGCAGTCCAATAATGAGTCATTTTCTTTCCTGCAGCCCTGGAACCGACCGAGTACCCCAGCTTCCGTACCCCACTATCGAATGTGATGGCCCGCGTGGGCCAGAAGATCAAGCTGGAAGCCGAAGTCGCCGGTACTCCACCGCCCGAGGTCATGTGGACGCACGATGGAAAGCATTTCGCCAACCGGGAAGTGAAGGTGAGTAGGATTCGTGTTTCGCATATGTACCTACATACCTACTAGCAGCTCTACAGAAGAAGAAGAAAAAACACCCACTCGAACGAAGCACACGCACTCACTCGCTCAATCGTCAGTTCACAAATCTTGGCGGATTATGACCGCCGCTGTTAAACCGTACCCACACACAGCCCCCCGCAACTCTCTGTCCCTGTTGTCCTTCGTTCACCGACCCTAACACCAGAGCCGTGCCGATGCATACACGCAGTCTACAAATTGCCCGTTCGGCCTTAATTGATTCTCAAGTTGTCCAATCTTGTGCAAGTGCCTATAAAACACTTCATTAAGACTGAGAGTTACGTTCGAAACACGACGCAGTGCTGCCGGAGTTGAGCAACTAGAATGCTAACCGGAGACCAGGTGGCTCCATTTTATTTGTGCGCATGAGGATAAATGCAAGACGTCTCCATTGAAGGGAATTGATTTATACTAATGTTTGAAAAACGAACATGATTTCAGAAAATTTTCTTGATATATAGTTTTTAAAGATGTCCTTTTGTCGGCAATTTTGAAGTTTGGTACATAGCAGGTATTAACTCAGCGTTTAACATCTTCTAACTTTACAGCTCATGCCGATAATGTAAAATTGAGCGGTTCTATAACCACATGGTCATAGTTTGGTCAATTTTCATGGGAACTTATTGTGACTTTCCGTTAGATTTTTCAAGCCTTTCTACGTTTGAAAAATACGTTTTTGTTTGAGAACAAAAGTTTTGTATGAAATAATCTATCACTCATAGAAAACATTTTAGATTATTATTTTTGCCAAAAACGAGTGTTTATTGATTTTAGTGGATGGAAAATTGAACAACGATCAATAAATATGAGCTTTTGAGAAAGTATTCAAATTGATCTTGCGAAGTGATTGTTATCCATTTATTTGATTTAAACTGAGATTTTTCCGTATGATTAAAGTAATCATTATTAAGCCACTCCCCGGTGAGAGAAATCGGTTTATACCTCAAAAAAACGATCTTCAAATTCTTATCACTCTGCATCTGGCATAAACTATTGTTGGTTATGTAGCACTTTTAATTTAAAAAATTTCTCAGTTGTGAATTACTTCTACCGTGTTATGAATTTCTTCGTAGACGTCAAATTTTAACGGATTTGAAACCAATAAATTATGGTTTTTTAATAAATAAGTTAGCCGGATTTAATGAAAAACGAGCGAAAACAGTGTTCTCCCCCAGCGTTAAAAGCTGCAAATATTTATAATAGCTTCTAATATTTAAGAAGCAGAATACGATAGCAAGAGAGATTGAAAAATCTGTGTAGCGTAGATTTTTTCTCTCTTAGCTACGAGACAAGCGTTTTAGATGGTATTGAAACATTATGTAATACATTATATACTGGCATTAATATTTTCTCAACCATAATCGAATATGTTTGTGGTATTTTTCGTTTACTAAAAATAGCTGCAATTAAATGTAGAAAGAAAATAAAATTTTGATTTTAATATTTGGTTTATGCGTGTCATAAAAGCGGTAATGTGGATTTATTACTATAAGTATTATTCAACTTAAATACTATCTCAATGTTAATACAATTTTATAGGGAAATGTTAAACTAATATCAAGTATTTGTGGAAGTTTTTCCATGCCCGTTATTATACTGTCTAAACACTTCAAAAACAGTGTGCGAAGAGTTTACCCATTTTAAAGATTTAAGTATCTAAGTCTAGGTTATCTGTCATTAAATTTTCGAATTAAATAATAATTTGTTGTGAAAGTTCTTCAATTATTCGAAAATAAATATTTATAATCTGGAAAAGAATTTATTGCAAAAATTCCACAGTGCACAGTAGTCCAGGGAACAAATTTAAGGGTATAACTATAACTTTCTCCTGTAAAGTTGTTACAAATGGTGAAGCTCTTATTTTCATGTTTTCAAAAATTGGGATGACCAGCATTTTCGATGAAATAAAGGTTATTCTACAATATTGTGGTCCCGTTAATTTTAGGCAACTTTGCGAAAACGTTTAAAAATAAAAGATTTAAACCATGTTTACTGTATTGCAATCGCCGTTTTTGCTATAAGTTTTTTATTTCAATGTTCACATTTATACTCTTTTCGCAGGACTTTTAGAACTATTAAATATAAATATCTCAATCCTATTGAGTTTCATTGATATTTTTCATCCAAAAAATATGCCCTCTTCATTTATTTGTTTTTCTAATTGGGGTAAACACAAAAAAATATCACTTGGCGTCATTTCGAAGGGTATATTTGACTCTAGATATGGACAGTTTAAAATAATGTTACATTTTATGAGTGAGTAATTCAATTTGAAAAATGGTGATGATTATGATAATTACGTAACAAACCTTCCAGCTGGTCTCGATGTACGATGCTGGCCTAACAAGCAAGTCGTCGTAGGTTCGAGTCTCGGCTCAGGGGGGACTGTTAGTGTCAGTAGGATAAAAATAATAAATTGTCTTGTACACCGAAACAGTTGGCTGCGAAGTCTGTGTATATTGAACAGAAGGTCGAGTTCCGAATCGGAATGTAGCACCAAGGCTTCGTTTTGCTTTTAAGTAACAAAAGTACGCATATTTGGTTCCTTAATATTTTTTCTCAAAAATAAACATAATTACCTCTTATTTGCTACTATCTATAACACTGGTCGACAAAGAGAAAAATAAATGCGGCCCTAGAGCTCAAACTGTAAAAAATGAAAGATTATAGCTATTCGACCATTCCTGTAAATTTTGGTGCCCCTAGCCATTTCAGTCACGCCACAAAAGCTTTCACCCACTTTAACGCGAATTTTAACCGTGCGCCGTTTTCCTGTAATCACAAATTAGGGTGACCCAAATTTTTTATGAAATCCCACATTTAACTTTCTTATCTTTGCCCTAAGCTCGTTTCCTAGAACGATGTACTAGGCGTTTCCATCAATTCAACATTGAAAAAGGTGCAAGGTTAATGTTTGCGTTGGAGTGGGTGGAAGCTTTTTTCATTTTTTTCTAGTTTGAGCTTTAGCGCTGCACCGGTAGTTTTCGGTTGTTTTGAAAGATTTTTTTCTACAAAGCTACGCAAAATTGACGGAGCTAAAACATTCCAGAACATCATTTACCTCTATCTGAAAAGATAAAAAAGTTAGATGCTGAATTTCATCGATAGTTTAGGTCACTTTATTTTATGATTACAGGAGAATGTGCGCTCCATCATATGTAACAACTTTGTAAAAGGAAGTTTTTCTTTATAATATTACTATCGAACTCTAGATCCAAATTTCCACCTAACCGCTTTACCTAGAAGGCTCTGTCGAATAATTAACTTAGCGTCTCCACCGACTCAACAGTGAAAGGAGGCGCACGGTTAACGTTCGCGTTGGAGTGCGGGGGAGCTTTTGTTGGGTAACCTAAATATCTAGGGGCACCAAAATACACAGGAATGGTTGAATCGCTATGTATAATCTTCCAATTTTTCCGGTTTAAGCTCTAGGACAAAACCTGTGTGAGTGGTGTAATCAATCAACTGGTTCAAAATCATTATTATTATTTTTGGATATAAAAGAAATCAAAAATTTTCCTTTTCTGGTAACCCTGTTTCGAAACAAGTCACTCTAATGACGAAACAAAAATAATACAGGTTATGATGAAGATCATATCCTGCAGTTTAAAGCAGAATTGAAGCACTTTCAGTAAGGGGCCGTTCCTAAACCACGTGGTCATAAAGAGGGGGACGGGGGGGTTTGTCAAAAGACCACAAAAGACCACGCACGGGGGTGGGGGGTTAACGAAATGACCACGTGGTCTTTTTTCCTGACTTCTAATTTATTGTTGCCACCAAGTCAAGAATGAAGCTTTTGCATTTAAGAAATATAGAATGTAGGTACTGAAAGTTTAATAACAAAAATGTAAAAAATTTAAGCTATTTTTGGCAGTTGACAAATGAAAAGACCACGTGGTTAAATTCGGAAGGAGGAGGGGGGGGGTTAGCCAAAAGACCACGAAAGACCACGGAAGGGTACGGGGGGTATAAAAAGTGATCAAAATATGACCACGTGGTTTAGGAACGGCCCCTAACCAGCTCCCGATTTTTCGATATTTTTTATTTTCAATTTATTTTTTCGTTTTTGAACCAGTGGATGGATTTTCGATGTCTTTAGATCAACCTTAGCTTACCAAGCCGTGGTGTGGCCTTTGCTATCCGTAAGAGTCGTCAGTTCAGATCAAGATCAAATTAATGTAATTGTTCTCTTATTTCTAATTTCGAGAAAAAAATCTAGTAATCATATGAATGCCGAATTTATAAAATTATCATAATTAATATAATGTTTTCAAATAGAATTTACTCAAATAAAAAAAACATATAGAAAACTTATATGTAGAGTCAAATATGAACTTCAAAATCACTTAAGGGGGCATTGCTATGTTTTTTTTTTGTTCACACAACATTTATTTGACACGGCACAATACTATTGCTATGTTTGTCTTAGAAAGAACGACGAACAAATGGAAAGGGCATAATTTTAGATGTAAAACATCAAAAACTTTCAATAGGATTTGGATATTTACGGTGGTTGTTTCATCGAAAATTTTTGTCATTGTTATTTTGATGACATGGCCACAATGGTCTAGAAACCGAATTTAGGGGGAAATTTGGATCTAAAGCTCGATAGTAATATTCTAGAGAAAAACTTTCCTCTACAAAGTTGCTCCACATGAAAATTATTGAATTTATTGAAAAATTATCAAACATTAGGGTGACCAAATTTTTATTGGAATCAAGTATCTAACATTTTTTATATTTAAAGATAGAAAACAAAAATTTTAGGCAACATTGGAAAAAAAGTTTTTTCTATCTTTGAAAATAAACGAGTTAAATTGGAAAAACACCATTTTCGCTTTTACTTTTTATTTCAATGTTTGTATCAAAACTGTCTTCAAACTTTTAGAGCTCTTCAAGACAATTCATTTGTAATGCCGACAGTGTAAATATTCTTATTCTACTCTAAAGAATTGCTAATACACCTTCACATTTGTTTTCGTTGTTTAAAAGAAAACATAAAAAATATCACTTGATCTTAATTTAAAAGACACATTTGACGCTAAGTATGGAAACATTTTTGAAATTTTTTTAATTTTTTATAATTGGGTTGATTTCAATTTGAAAACATGACAAATTTTTTTATATTTTTTTTATATTTATTGCATAAAAGAGCAAACAGACTTTGTTTTTCGGTATTTTTGTCTTATACTTGAAAAAGTTACCTGTATTTTGATCTAAAAAATCGAACAACTGGTGCAAAAGTTAGGAAGTTCTGACCATAATAAATTTATGGTCACCCTATTTCGGAGCAACTCGGCCTAACGATCCAACAAAAAATACAGGTGCACTCCAGAAGTTCAAACTGGAAAAAAATTAAAGATTATAGCTATTCAACCATTCCTGGAAATTTTAGTGTCCGTGGTGATGAATGGCTAGGGACACCAAAATTCATAGGAATGGTTGAATAGCTATAATCTTTCATTTTTTCCGGTTTGAGCTTTTGGAATGTTTTTTTTTTTTATTTTGTTAACCAGTGCTATTTTTGACCAAGATCAATCCCTTTTTATTTTGAGCACAATTAAAACCCGTTGGGTAACCAGCTCCGAAATAGAGTTACCATAATTAAAAACTGCTTTCTTCCATACATTTTATCTTTAAAAATTTATAACTTTTGAGCCAGTAAATTGATTTTTTAAGATCCAATTTGAGGTAGAAGAAGAACAAATACCGACCAATCAAGTCAACGTGCTTTTATATGCAAAATTTTCAAAATTATTATAATTTTTGTCCTGTTTTCAAACTGTTTCCACTTGAATATAAAAAATAAATTATTTTTTTGAATTTTCTTTATGCATAGAGTCAAATGTGCCTTTCATATTGACCCCAAGAGATATTTTTTATGTTGTAAAAGGAATAAGTTCGTAAAATTTGTAGAATGATTTCTTCAAACTACAAAGATATAAAAGTTAGATACTAAATTTCATCGAAAATTTGTATAATCCTAATTTTTTATTATTTCTTAATGAGCGCGACATCATATCTAACAGCTTTGAAGAAGAAAGTTTTTCTCCAGAATGTTGTTATCGAACAAAAGACTCAAATTTCCCTCTAAATTCGGCTTCTGAGTCACTGTGTAGTGGTTCTAGATGGCTTATTGCTAGTCTCGAATGATAGGTTCAAAAAAATTTGCTACGCTGTAAGATAGTTTTTTTTAGGTTAATAAGTTTTGGAATTGTTGAAAAAATTCTACGGCTATTTTTCTACTACCTTTGCCTCTACGATAAACAATAACTTACGAAAGCAGACGATATTCGAGCAAATTTGAGAATTTCTTAGCAATTACTGACTTTCCTAGGCTCATTAATTCTACACGCAATGGATGTAAGGTGCAGAATCACATCTATACCTATTGTAGGTTTAAAATCTGGATACTGAATGTGTTTTTACTGTGGTATGGAAAATTACCATTTTTCAACCTCACCAGTACATACAATTATTTACAAAATTTAAAAAAAATCCATCGCCTTCCACGCCATCTAAATAATAAAGCTTATATACAAACGATTATAGAATAAAGTAACAAACCTGTCTTCTGTTCAAAAACTGACAAGGTAAATGACATGATTATTTTGATCAAACTGATGAACTGAATGAATGATTAACACATTCTGGATAACAGAGGATCAACCCTCTTGCAAAATAGCGATTAATTGAAAAAAAAAACCGATGGAGAATCCTAACCATTGTAATGCGTTGAAGAGTCTCCAGGTTTCAAATTGTTCTCTTCCTCGATTCAAAAATACAAGAGTACATAAACCTGTTCATGAAGTGAGAGACATTGGTTTTGCTGCTGTGGGGGCACTAATGGCAAGATTGCAAAATGGCTGGAACTTAAATCCATACCGAACAAATTTTTTAGACTATTAGGAGTACAGCAGATTTGGTTGAAATTCTAAAATCCTCGAGGCATGTTATTACTGACGAAATAATGATTCTACTTGATGTCACAATGCTTTTCTCGTGTATCCTGGAGGAAAAACCCATAGATATTTTTGAAGGTTGGGTTATTTCCAACGATGTGACAATACTTGAAGAACTGAAGTACTTAACCCTCTAGTGCCCAAGTTTATTTTTAGATGGACTTCGAAAAAATCACTATGAATTTTTATAAACATTTTTTTATAAACATTTTTTAAGTATTGATTGAAGCTTTTTAGAGGTTCAACTGAAGACCGTCTAAAGTTACCTTGACTTCGCATTAAAGATAATTATTTTTCTCTTCCAGAAAAATTTTACAAACAAACAAAAGGAGCGCCTATGTGAAATCCTCTATCATTTGTTTCATATACTTTTTTATGGCTCGCAGTCGTTTTTGTGGGACCCTCTTTGCTTAGAATAAAAATCAGCCAATGATGGCATATGGCATCATTTGATACATTGAACATTTCTCAACTTAAAATGAAATTCATTGACGCTTCCATCATTTCACAATACTTTCTCGAACACCAATAGATGTTCCTTTACTGAGAAAATCATATCAGCTTAGTCTAGTTTTATACTTAGACGCAGTAGCTATCCAAAGTTGAAAAAAGTGAAAAATTCACGGGAAATAATGGGCTGATTCGGGTGAAGAGGTAAGATAATTGCAAATTGTGAAAAGATTTCACGCTGCAAAGTCTTCACTTTGTCTTTCAATCTCTCAAGTAATAGTTGCATTTCTGACCTAGGCCAGGACTAAGGGAGGAAGCGATTCGGGGTGCCCGGAACAATTGCCCCCGTTGCCCTCTCTTTAATCCGGGTCTGACCCTATTGAAAAATAACATACCATGCCGGTATTGTCATACGTATCGACGTAATGTGAAAATAGAAAAGTTAAAGTTATTGAATTGAAAAGAAAAAAAATGATAGTATAGGCTAAAGACTAAATTTTAATTTAAGGAAAGAATGAGTTGATTTTTTCATATTTTTATTTTCAAAGAAACTTGCAGTAACAACAAATCTTTTGGTAGAAAATAGCATTGTTTTTTTATTCGCGAAGGTGACATTTCTCTTTGAATATGTCAGTTGACAGCCGGTATGGTGTTAATAAGAATCAAAGTCTCAACAAATACTATATGATATCGGGTTAACTATCAGTAGTCTAAGTTTACCAACAATACTTTTTTTAGTTTGTTATTTTACTCAGACTCTTACCATTTTTCTCAGAACCAAGTTGTGCTATGCTGATATTCAATTAAAATTCTGGTTGCCCTCTAAGTTGTTGTTGAATTACATAACAATTGAAGTTTGAGTTTTGAACACAACACAATATTATTAAAAGTTTCGTAGATGATTTGAAAAAAATAGATGGTTCACAATGTATTAACTAATAAATTTCATTTCTATTTCAAGCAGTAAATGTGGAACTGACGATTGAAAAATGTACTAACTGGGGAAATAGTTATTCAGAAATTTACGAAAATATAGTCCAGCAGGTGGGACTCGAACCCACAACTTCTAATCTCCGGTTGTTGTGTTGTGGGTTCGAGTCCCACCTGCTGGACTATATTTTTCGTAAATTTCTGAATAACTATTTCCCCAGTTGGTACATTTTTCAATCGTCAGCTCCACATTTACCACTTGAAATAGAAATAAAAATAGCTTGACTTGTATTATAGTCATTAAAAATAAGAAGGATTAATAAATTTTAAAAAGATTGGATTCGTATTTAAAATTTTGCATTTCTTGCGAATACAAAATAAGTTTAAATTGATATGAAAAATGAAGACTAAAACGAAAACAGATTGCAAATGCAGATTTGTTTTAGATTTAACATTCTGGTTAACGTCTTGTAATTTGTACTTATTGTAAAGCCATCACAATTATTCATCTTTTATAGACAAAAGAAGATTTCTAAACAATTTTAGCTACCTACTATATAAAAAATATGATGAGAAGAATACCTAATAGTTGAGTAAGTTGGAAAAAGTTTCACTCTTTAGCAAAATACCATTAAAATCCACTCACTCCGGCAGCACTGCATCTCTCTGACGGATCAATGGACATCAGTACAGAAATAGTCAGACACATAAACTAAAAGCCACGGATCATTACCGTCATTATGCATCCATCTTTCGCAACTGTCAAGCCGGATATCGTACTATGCTTCACGGGTAGAGTGCCATCCTTGCTGCGCCAGCAGTTGTTCCTCTGCGTCCGAGGCAGACCATATTTTCACAGCGAAAAGAAAAACATACAAGAAAGGGGGAAAAGGAAAAAATCGTCTTCTTCAGATGTTCCAACTTTCTCATCTCTTCTAAAAAACCTCTTCATTTCCTATACTCGTACTCTTGTTCTAATCTTTTCCCGCACAAATCTACCCGCCTTGGTGTTAATAGATCATGATTTTCTCACTCTCAACCAAAACTCGAACCCTGTTTTGATTTCCCAGTGTAAGTGAGCGTTCAAACGAAAGAAAATCTTCTGCTGTTGCAGAACTTCAACCGGTGGTGGGCCAACGGTAGGCAAAAACCGCAACAGTTGAAGTTATTTATCTCTTCTATGGTCCAATTTTGTGTAGAATTTAATTATAATGTTTAAAAATAGACAAATTACTACGCCGAAGCGCGGGAATGAGGGAGACACCATCGTCGCCATCATGAATGTCTGGGTGTTTCAGTGTTACATGCATATGTCACAGACAGGCTGTGTGCCGCTGAGCCGATTGTCTATACTGGCCATGGCCAGGGGATTGGTTGGAAGTGCGCAGGCGTCAACGAAACTGCCGCGCTTTGATCGTTCTTCGCCATCGTCGTTGTCGTCGTTGTCGTTGTAGTTTTAGGCGGGGACGAAGGCTATAAAGCGTGTGAGTGATGAAAATGATCTTCGCTCAGATTTATGGGCACCCCGCAGGGTGGTAGTTGCCGGTTGGACAACAGGAAAATGCACCGTACACCCACCTGTGAATTGCGTTCATTGATTACCCGCCGGTGGGTTGACTTTTCAATGGGCTTGAGGATTGAATCCGACACAGATCGAGGTGAATGACTTGTCCGAAGGGTTCAGCCCTGGTGACCGCGTAATGTCCACCCACTATTGTTGCTGTCGTGCTTTTTAGTGTCTGCTTACCAACACCAGTCAGCCGCGCTTCGTGAGTTCCTTCGCCGAGTGACCGCGAGAGCTGCTTCGCGCAGGGCCAACCGCTGAAGGCTGAAAAACGAAAATTCTCATTTTCCCGTTTTCATTTTAGTTCTTCTACGAAAACGGCAGAGCGCAATTGGTCATAGACGAGGCATTCCTGAAGGATGCTGGTGTCTACACGCTAACTGCCAAGAATATCGCCGGTGAAAAGTCCTGCTCGTGTAATGTTGTTGTGAAAGGTCGGCTGCCGCACGAAACGTCCGATTCAGAACTAGCCAGTGATATGGAACCAGTGAAACCGTCCGTCCAGCTCCAGCTCAAGGACGTCTCCGTGTTCGAGGGTAAACCGGTCCGACTGGATTGCGTGATTGTCGGCCAACCGGAGCCGGAAGTGATTTGGTACCACTGGGAACGTCCCGTCAAGGAGTCCACCGATTTTCAGCTGCTATTCCAAGGTGATCGCTGTTCGCTAGTGATACGAGAAGCATTTCTAGAAGATGCTGGCGAGTACCGAGTGGTCGCTATTAATAGCGCTGGTGAAGCTTCGAGCAAGTGTAATCTAATTGTAACACCACTGAACATCGCGGAACCAGCCGTACGTCAGCCGGCCGAACGTGTCCTGCCCCAACTGGGGGCGCCACCCAAGTTCGAGCGGCTGCTAAGTGACATCCTTGCGACCGAAGGCGAAAAGTGTCAATTCGAGTGTGCCGTCAGTGGCGATCCGCGGCCCAACATCAGGTGGTACGTGAACAACCGTGAAATCGAAGAAAATCCGCGCGTTCATTCAGTAATCCGCGAAGACGGGGTGGTGAAACTCATCATCGAACAGGTGTTCCCCGACGATAAGGGCGTGTACACGGTGAAAGCTTGCAACCCGTCCGGGGAGGCCAAGTGCTTTTCGAATTTGATCGTGAAATCCGTCAACGCTCCCGAGTTCGAAACTGTACCGGCGTTTCTTAGCGACAGTGTTGTGTGTCCGACGTTTAAGGAACTGTTCGCCGATCGGGCCGTCAAGTTGCACGACTCGACTAAGTTTGAGTGCATTGTTGTGGGTAAACCGCAGCCGAAAATTCGGTGGTTTTTCAACGATAGACCCGTTCAGGGGCACGATTTTCTCGTTTCGACTAGTGGCGATCGGCAGGTTCTAACGATTCCCGAGGTTGTCCCAGAACTGGCTGGGAAAATTACTTGTTTGGCTGAAAACGAAGCGGGACACGCACAGTGTGTGGCTTTTATAAAGCTGGTGGAAGGTTTCGGAACGGCTTCGTTCTTGCCGCAGGTTATGGCTGAATCGATGCTGCAGGTTGATAATACCGGAGCGTCTACGGTGACGCTCCAGAAGCAGGTTACCACTTCATCCTCGTCCTACTCCTCCTCGACGGTGGTCGAGAACGGAGTATCGCAATCCGAGGTACACTCGCAGTCGGCCCATCTGGACCGCTCGTTCAAGAAAGTCGGTAACGAAGCTCCGGAACTGTCGGAGAAAAAACAATTCTCGCAATATCATCAAACGAACGACTTGCCGCCTTCGACGCAGCAGGAAACATCGATCCTCAACATCGCCAACAACAACACATCGGAAATGCACGAAACGATCATTGCTAACTCGGGTCAAATCAGTACCGGGAAGCCCGCCAGGCGCAGCTCTGCTCCCCGCTTCGTTTCGCCGTTCAACGGAAAAATCGTCGACCAAGGAGCCGATGTTGTTTTCGAGGGAATCGTCGACGGTTACCCGACACCCGAAGTGAAAGTAACCAAGAATGACACCGAGCTTAAGCCGGACGGAGAGCGCATCAGTGTGACCTATTCACTCAACAAAGTCGTGGTCGAGCTGAAAAGCGTTTCACCTAACGACGCAGGACGTTATACTGCGACAGCATCGAACGCAGCCGGTGCTTCATCGACCACAGCCGATCTCGTCGTTAAAAGTAAGAACCGACAGCTAACATTCTATGTCTCTACTTTCTTTCTCTACATTCTGCTTTCTCTCTTCGTCTTTCTCTCTTTCTCTTTATCCTTCTTTAGAGTCTATATTCCCGCCAGTGTTCGGCAGACGGTTGCAGGCCCAGAGCGTCCGACGGGACGATCGAGTTATTTTGGCTGCCGAAGTAACGGGAACTCCGGAACCGAGCGTTTACTGGTTCAAGGACGACCAACCCGTACAGGAATCGCTGCTGCCGGGCAGTTACGAATTGCAACAGGTTGGACCTTGCTTTAAGCTGATTTTCGAACGCATTGACCTGGCGGACGCCGGAAAGTACATGCTGCTGGCCAAAAACGCCGGCGGTGAAGCGCAAAGTATCGCCGACATTGCCGTGCTGGACGTGGAACCCCAGCCGCAACCGCAGCCCAAGCATGTCTCCTTCGTGGACATACCACAGGTAACTATCCGTCCGTGTGCAGCGCGGTTTAAGTGTTAGAATAGCCGAAAACAGTGGAGTGAATACGAAGAAAAGAAACTGTGTATTAATGAACGTTCACATTCCTAGAAAATCGAAAACCATTCCTTCACATCAATATGCTCGACAAAATTTCTGTTCCTTTTTTCTTTGTTTTGTACATTCTATGTTTCATCCTTTAACTCACTTTTTCATCGCAACATCTGTCTATCAATGATCTTTCTACCACACAGCCAGCGGCCGGTGAACCACACGAAAGCATTTCCGGTGAGTCTGGCTTTACAGCTCGCCAAGAATTTTCAGCCGAGTCGAAACTGCAGGGTCCCACAACAGAGTCCACTATCGTAACTGAAACGCGTCGCACTACAGAGGCCACCATGCGGCTGGAACACAAGATCAGCTTCCCCGATCTGCCCGTAACATTTTCACAACGCACACAAACACCCACGATTCCTCTCGTATCCGAAGGAACGATGGTTCAAACAGACTTACAAACGAGTGCCACCAACACAGACCGAATCGCTACACGAACGGACGCCACACAAACACCGATTCCACCAGTACAGCTGCAGCAGCAACCTCCGGCGCAGCTACTAAAGACTGAAGCCACACAAACAACTCCCCAGGTGGAACTGCCGAAACCGCCGCTGGAAGAAATTCAAACCGAAGCCAAGCGAAGTGCGTTCCAATTCTTCGAAAAAATCGACAAATTGAACGGAACGGCACAACCGGCAGCGGTTCCTTTACCATCCATACCAAAGCCAAAATCTTTCAAGCCACTCAAATCATCAGTCGCCATCGATCAAACGCATCAGCTGGTAGGTCCAGAAATACTGCTCTATCAATCGTACACTCCGGGTCAGCCACCGGCAGCACAAACTCAATTCGCTTCATCATCTGAACAGTCATCAAGTAGCGTTACAACCACCAACTTGACCACAATGACCAACAGTAGCAGTAGCTATCAAACGACCAAAAAGGTCGAGTTTCTGCAACCACAACCCGTCACTGTCCCGACTCCTCCGATCTATCACCAAGAGCCGCACCCCCCGATAACCGTCGAAACGCACCACATCCCGAAGCACGACCCGACTCCTTCCCACAAAATTCCCCAAATTGTGGCACACGAAGTCACAATCAATCGAATCCAACAACAAGCCACAAGCACACCTCATCTCGAGCGAGCTCGCAGCTCGTCCCCTCGACCATCGGCGGAAGCCATCGCAATGGAGAAACTTTGGACCACTCCTAAAACATCCGGCTTCGTCACATTACCACGCACCAAACCATCAACTGTAACTACTACTATCACTGCTCGTAAACCCTCACTAGAGGACAGTAAACGCTCAACGCCTAAATCCGAATTTCAGCCAGCAGTGCAAAACAACTTTTATAGTCAGCAGCAGCAGCAGCCACAACAACAGCAGATGTATTCGTCCTTCTCTACGACTCACCAGTTCCAGGCATCATCGCTATCTCAACAGCAGTACTCCCAGACCATGCAATATCAACCGTTCAAGCCATCCGAACCAGCTCCCGCACCTGTCCAAGCTCCACAACCTGCTCCGTACAACCCATCTCCGATTCAACAGCCGACCTTCAAACCAGCACCTCAACCCGTTCAGCAACCGAAACCTTTCATCCCAGCTCCAATCCCACAACCCGTACAGAAGCCATTCATCCCGGCTGCAGCACCTCCTCCGGTTCATCACTCCCTCGCTTCTGCTCCAGCTGCCGTGCCGTTCGTCTCTGGACCATCCTACAACCAGACTCCTCAGCCGTTTAAGCCACTTCCTCCGCCTTCCATCACTTCAAGCCAACAGAACTACTCCTCAACACCGCTCGACTTCCAGCCAATCCAGACGACCTTCGTTCCAACTCCCCAAACCTTCGTTCCCGCTCCAGAACCCTACGTACCAGCTCCCCTGCCACAACCCATCCCATACCCAGAACCACAATACCAACCCGAGCAGCCCCAAACACCACCAATGTCCATCCAATGTCCACCTGCTCAATTCGTCGACTTCACGCAACAACAGCAACAGCAACAACAATTTATCCAGCAACAGCAAGAGGAGATCTACAAGAAAAAATCGGTCAAGGAAACCAAACAGCTGTTCGAGCAAACCATCCGACAGCAGGAAGCTGTCGCCGATCTGCGGGCACCCCGCATGATCCAGCAGATGCCGTACTCGCCGACCAAGGCGCCGCTCACTCTGCCGGCCGACTTTGGCTACACCCCGGCCGAGATCGGACTCGAGCCGGGACCGCAGCCTACGATGGGTTACGCTCCGAAGCACTCGAACGAACGCAAGAGCTCCTACTATCGTGAGAAGATCGAACAGTCCCTGTTCGAGAGCATGGATAAAGTGCCGGAACGTGTTCCGGCCGGTGGTGTCAAGATTATCCCGCCCAGTCCGCGCAAAAAGCCACCCACGGGACAGTCGGATACCGCCGGGATGACTCCTGCTTCGTTCGAGCAGCCACCGGAAGCCAAGGGTACGCCCACCGTCGGGGCCAAGAGCCCATTCACGGCGACCGAGAGTGAGTACGAGAGTGATATGGACGTGAATCGGAAGATGAACGGAGTCAGCGGCTACCTGGCCGATACCGAGGAGGTCCAGAAGACGGTTTCGTTCAGCGAGCAGAAGATCGAGAGCTTCAGCAGCAGCAGCAAGACCGAAAGTATGGTGGTCAGCTCTTCGACTGCCTCGCAGGAGCAGAAGATCGAATCGTTCGAGTCGTCGGTTGAAAAGGTTGAGGGCGCATCCAAATCGGCCGTGACCGACGGCGAAATTCAGCCGCCGCCAGCACAGTTGCCCGCGGAGCAAGTAACCACCACCACTACCACCAGCAGCGCCACCGAAGAGGCTAGCAAGGTTCGAACAAATCGCTTGACAGCCAATTGATTGATGTTTAGTGTGTGCGTGCGTGCGTGCGTGCGTGCCAATTGCCTAACCCCATCGGAATAGCAAACAAATCGCGCGCAAGCACTCCGAATTGCCCAGTTATCTAATTCTGCATGAGTGCTTTTTTTTTATTTTCGATTATGATTTTCCGCCTCTTCCTAACACACTATTATTTCGCTTGCTTTCAAACGCCCGTAACCCCGTAGTATGGACATAGACTAGAGCGAGAGCAAAAAAATGTAAAGAAAACACATCCCAGAAACGAGTGTCGCATTGATCTATGTCAAAGTTTATTTTTGCCTCTACAAGATCAGCTCACCAGCGTCACCACGACACGGCTGCAGGCCCAGTCTGGCGCTCTCACAATGTGCGCAGAGCGAGAGAGAGAGACAGAATCGAACAAAAAAATACCACAGCCACCAGGCGCGAAAGAAACGGTCGCGACGCTTGCAATTTGTGTGTCAATGTGAAATTCCTTAAACTTAAACTGTTGCACTCAAAGACGTTTCTAATTGGGTTTTTCCTTTTCTCATTTTTTTTTTTTCGTTCTTTTTTGTGTTTTTCTTTGCTCGCTATTTTAGGAATCCATTACAACTGAAGAGGGAATTAAGAACTTCCTGGTGAATAATGACCTACCGGAAGATTTGCAACCAGTTAAGGTTCTACCAACAGAGGAGCCGCTACCGACGCTGAAAAAGGTCCCAGTTCCAGCGGCAGTTCAACCGGAACCACAACCAGAGCCAGCACCTGTCGCACCGGAACCGACTCCGATCGTTGAACCGGCACCACCGGTTCAGCCGGCACAACAGAACGGTTATCCTTCGGCTAGTGACTACGAGAGTGACTTGGACAAGAAGATCAAGCCAGTGTGGCAGCCAACCATCGAGCAGGGATACAAGCCGGTCCATCCGGTGTTTAACCCACCGAAACCGCATGAAACCGGTCCAGCTGCACCGCCGCCATCAGTATTTGATCCGATCGACAAAATTCAACCCACAATTCAGATTCCCGTACTCAGTGAAGCACCCAAAATTGAAAAACCGACACCCATCAGCTACACTCAAAGTCAGACAAGCCAGCAATCCTTCCAAGAGCAAAAGAGCACGACCTTCCAGTCCTATCAGCAGCAAAGCTATCAACAATATCAATCACAGCAACCCCAGCTGCAGCAACCCCAATCGTTCCCACCTATGGAACCGACACCGGCCCTATACTACACCTCTATCACGGGAGAACCCGTTCACAATGCCATCGCAACCGAAACCTCCAACACTCTGCACATGAAGGAAATGACCGAAAGCAGCAACCGGGTCGTAAATATGTCACAAACCCAGCGGGTTGTCAATCTGGAGTCCACTAATCAGTACTTGCAGCAGCAGAAGGCACCCTCGACAGACTTCATGCAAAGACCAGGTCGCTTTACTCCGGGCGAGTATCGCGACAGTGACCAAGAGTATGACGGATCGCGAATCCGTCCATTGTGGACTCCAAACCCATCAGATAGCGACGAACCACACTATCGAAGCGTTAGGCCAAACTTCAAGCAGCCACGATCGGCCAGTGTACCGCGATCCGGTGAGCGAATTCAAACCCCAATGGAATTCGACACCGGTCCAGTGTTGATGCCGTCCAAAATTGATCTCAGCAGTGTCGTCAATCAGCAGCAGCAAACCACGACCAGCACCGAGACGTCGTCGATGGAAGTGCTGCAGACTCAAACTCTCGATCGTCAGTCCTCGTTCACCTCCAAGCGGCTGGCGACTTCGCACGTGTCCAACCTGCGTGACGATATGGCTGTGAAAGCACACCGAGTGGCCCCGATCAACTACATCCAGAAGGCGGCCAATCAGGCCGAAAGTATGTCGCAGTCCTTCAAGACCAAGGCGTACCACTTTGCCAACGAAGTGATGACAGACATGCGGAAGGCACCGATCAAACCGATCCTGAAGAATGCTTTCGGCTACCAGGTCCCGGTTGCACCGGCTACAGCCGTTGTCCCACCAGCCACCACCGGCAGTAACGCCCAAGTCTACCGAGAAGATTCCAGGGTGTCCCAATACGGTGAGTAGATATATTTTTTTCCTTCAATTTAGAGAGGAAGAGCCAAAAACCAAACATGCAACTTGAGGCGAAATCGGCTGTTGATCGTAAACTACCGGCAAACTGGCAGGTCGTAAAACAATTTTTTGTTTGTTTCTTTCTACGAGTGCCAGTTTCCGCTCGACCGGTTGCTGACCCAAACCGGCGAGATTTGGGAGCCTCAAATTGCATCTATTATTAGACAACGGGACTCGAAAACCCTCTAGCGCGTTCCCATCTTTGGCAGTTGACGATTTCTTCATTATTTTTTTTAATCTACTCTTTTCATCCGTTTTATCTATATTCTACCAAACGTTTGATTTGCTTTGATTTATGCTCCGTCCGCCACGACGACTGAGTTCGTATTGCGAGTTTTGTTTTTTTTTTTTTGGTTTGCGTCTCGACCTTTTCTCTGTTTTGTGATTTTTTCTCGACCATTGTTCTTCTCGATCAATTTTAAAAATAACCCCTTTGCCTCACTCCGAAACATTTAACACTCGAGACCAGTTTATTTTCTATTATTACTTAACCTCTCGTCAAACACTGGTTGATCTGAGAAATAATATGAAATCATTTGTTCAAACACATTACCACCCGGCTCGCGGAACGGATCGGAATGCCGCAACCGTAAATCAAATTGATAAATGTCCTTCCAATCGCCCCCGCAAACACACCAAAAAAACACACACACATCATAACTCAGGCACCAAGCATGTCGATCCGGACACCGGAATCATCTACTTCAAGTACGATTTCGGCTACGAGTTCGGCATAATCTTCCCGGGCGAAGGCCATCGGATCGCCGTCGGTGGCGGCAGCAGCAATTCCGCACTGCCACACCCAAAACCAAAACATCCACGCTATCTGAGCCCCACCCCATTCGGGTCGTACGGCGTCCAATCGGTAGAGGTACCGGTTATTCACGAACGCACCAAGGACTACTACCGGAACTGTGCCAGTCCGGTGCCGCAGTTCCGCCGGTCAGCTTCCGTTCCGGTGAGCGACCTGCAGGCAAGCCGCTACCATCGCTATAGCTATCCGATGGGAAGCGGCGGCAGCGGACGGTCGACTCCCCGCATCGGAAGCTACCGGACGTCTTCCCGCTGCACCACTCCAGGTTAGCGAGCATTTGAGCGTGCCTCCGCACGGTGCCTCCGGCTGTCAATGTTGCTGCACAATAGTGTAGAATAATGCTTTCGATGTTGATCCGCTGCCGGTAGACAACTAATCTGCAACAAACGCGAAATTAGAACACACTCAAAATGCCCCACCTCTTCTGTTTAGGTGCGATCGATGTTATAGCTGTTTTCTGTTCTCGTACGATGTTCGTCTTGCGGAAAGCTTTGTAGTGAATATCTAATTCTCTGTGATAACAATTGGTGGTAAAATAACCCTTTGAGGCATGTCGTTAAAAAAGTAGTCGATTGAGATTAAATTGTATCGTTCGTTTCTTGAAACAATGATATGAAGAAACAATTATCGCTTTAAAAGTTTTGACAGCCTCGTTTCAATTGTTTTATAAAACATTAGAACGAATTCTCCGTATCAATGTTTCAAGAAAGCAACGATATTTTCATTCATTTTCATCACAAAAAAAAACATGAATCACAAAATTACACCTCATTTAGCACAGACGCGCACTTAGCGTAAGTTAAATAAAAACATTTCCGATTTGCGTTATGTTTCATACATAATATTGTAACAAACAGAAACTATAAAATGTTCCCAAATGATTCCTAATGGAATTTTACTTCTGTTGCGATCTGGATTAACCTTATTTTCTGTTTTTTTTTTTTTTTTGGCATTATTTATAATCAGCATATGTTTAAACTAGTCAATAAAGATTTTCCCAAGTCATTTTGGCTATTTTAAATTACGCAGTCGATACTGAGACCGTTTTTCTATGGCGTGAAAATTCAACATGGTGGCGACTCCGGGTGTTTCCTGTTTTAAATACAGAAAAAACGAAGAATCTTTTTTATCTTGACTGTTAAAAATATATTCTAACTTGCTCTCCACGATTCTTTCGTACAAAAAGGAAAGATTTACCCTAGCTTTTACTTACAAAAAGAGCTTTTCCGTCACAAACTTGAGGCAAATGCTTTTAAAGAATTGAGAGAGATAAATTATAACTGCTAAAATATGCCATTTTTTATTGTTTTATGTTTGCAAAATAAGTGCAAATTTGAAGAAACTTAGAATGACTTATCTAGGGCATACGTTTTACTAATATATGAGGAATCGTAAATCGGGGCGAATTGGAACAAAACTTCCGAGCTTGTTTTCTAAAGTCTTCGATTCCATTAAAAAACTATGCAAAAAATATTTTCTTGGATAGTTCAATAGTAAATAAGTCCTGCAAACCCATTTATGAGTTAGTAGCAATTCTGTAGGTTTATTTAAAAAAATGCAAAATTGTGGCTCAAATTCCGAGCGTTCCCGAGTACCAAAAAACTTTGTTTGTGGAAGCAATTTTGTTTCACTTAGAACTGTGAGGTGAAACAGGCAACATTTTTCAATAGAACAATGAATTGCTTATTGTATCAAAGTGGTACAATCACAGGCAAGGCCCATGTTTTCAAACTTTCATATTCATTCTGGACAAATATAGTATATTTTGTACACTGCAAGATATATCGCAGTCTGTTTCTATCGCCCCGTTTCACGGTGAATATAATTAATGAAAAATCGAAAATTCCCTACTTTATACCTTGAAAATTAAAAAACCTTCAACCTCTCACAAACATTTATTGGAAAATCAAAGCGAAAAAAATAATAACACCAGGAAAAAAAATATCTTTAATGAAAGGTTATATGGAAGTTACGACGTTTGTAACTTGCATGCAAATGCATAACAACACATTATTATTTTTATTGATTGGCCTTTTGACAACACTTACACTGTTACTTAACCTGTTTGTTGTTAAATTGAGCATATACGCTGTTGAAAAATTAATAATATTGATAAAACGCCTTAATTTTTTCTCCCCTGACAATTTTTCAACATTTCTGAAGGGAAGAACAAGAATGAAGTTGAATTTTCTACACGCAGTCTTTTGTATCAAGTTGAGCGTAGATTTTTGCTTTGTAAGCGGGGCGACGCAGACTCGAGAAAGAGAAACGAAACAAAACCCCTTCGATATCGATACTACTGAGTGATTGTCATGAGCACTAACAAAGAATGTGTGCCTTCCCGATGCGAAAATTACCCTGGCTTCTAGATTAACTAATTTGCGTTATTGATATTGGATCGATAACGGTGTTCGAGTGGGCACAGAGGAAAAATTGAACCTGAAAATCACTCAATTTGCTTGCTGTGACAAACTGTTCATAGCTAACACTGTCGTTTTCCTTTGGTGCCTTGGTCGTTATTGTAAAAATGATTATTGATAAATACATGAAAATTTTACACAAGCAGTAGTTGCGAAAATTTTCATAACTCTTATCTTAAACCATTCATAGTCCTGAAATGAACCGATCCCATAATTTTCAACTAGACATGCGTGCTACAGAACGCTGACGATCGCGCCACACCGGTAGCATTGAAAATTTTCCTTCACCACTCATAATAAATTTGCTCTCCGCTCTACCCTTCGGTAGCTGTGCCAGCAAAATATTCGGCAGCATAAGATGATACCTCTTGCTACCGTATGATTGAAGGTAAGGTGTTCCGGAGTGCCTAATGGTTGACTCGTAATCCGCTCTCTTTTCCTGATGTCGCGTACATCTAACAGCTATACAGTATGTACAGTAGGGTGCCAATCATCGTATGGAAAAAAAGAAAAAATTTCAAAAAGAAACCCTATACAAAATGTTCACCTGCTCGAAAAAGCACCCTGTGCAAAATTTCAGCTCAGTCGGACTTGACATGGAGTGGCGCGAAGCGATTGAAGTTTGGCCTTTTTGAAAACCGAAAAATCACCCAAAGGGTGAAGGGGGGGGGGGGGGGGGAGGTTGAAATTTCGGTTTTCGAAATTTTTTTTTTTAATGCCAAATGGCTTAAAAACGCATGAAACGTCGAGAATTGGTGTCATCTGAAAAAATTTTTTTTTGCAAAAATCGACTCTGGGACGTTTTTTCAATTGTGGAAGGCGGAGTTCAAAACATTTAGAATTTATTTAATGAAATTGATCACTAGTCTTTCGAAATAGCCTGTATAATGATATACACTATAACTAGCATCGAATACATTAACTAGGGTGGTTCATTAATTCGACATAGGGTGGTTCATAATATAGGGTGGTTCATAATACAGTCATACCTCGATATAAGGCAACTTTATTTTATTTTTCGTTACGTTATATCGAGTTACGTTATCGTCGAAGCAAAAAAAAAATTTTTTTAATTTATGCAAGAATGTTATTGGTTGCTCAAATATGCGCGAAAACCCATTTTCCATCTCCTATCAGTATTTTTAAACCTTTCTTATGCCCATTTAGAAATATTTTCAGAAGCAAAAAAAATTTTTTTTTCAATTGATACACAGGTTACTCAAAGATGTGCGAAAACCTATTTCCCATCACTTATTAGTAATTTTAAACCATTCTTATGCCCATTTATGACAATTTTCAACAAGCAAAAAAAATTTTTTAATTGATGCAAGACTGTTGACGGTTACTCGAAAATGCGCGAAAACCTATTTCCCATCACCTATCAGTAACCTTTATTATTTATAATTATAATTTTAACCTTTCTTATGCCCATTTAGAGAACATTTCAACAAGCAAAAAAAATTTTTTTTCTAATTGATGCAAGACTGTGAATTGTTAATGAAGGATGCGTGAAAACCTATTTTCCATCACCTATTAGTATTTTTAAACCTTTTTTATGCCCATTTAGGACAATTTTTGCATTAGTTTCATTAATTTTAAAACTTACTACAAACACTTTTTTGAAGCAATTTATACCCCGAAAACAGTTGCTGTATCATTTATTTTCAATTTCAATACATTTTCAAAGTTACGTTATATCGAGGTAAAAGTTACGATATATCGAGGTTGCCTTATATCGAGGTATGACTGTATTTTCAAAAAATATTTTTTATTTATAAATGATAATTTGTTATTCTTGATTTCATTGTTTTGGTAATCTTTCGTGGGTGTTATTAAAAAATCAGATTTTTCAATTTTTTTTATTTTCTTTTCCTAACTTTTATTTTTGAATAAATAATTTTTGAAGAGTATTTTTTTTTAAGACTGAATTATTATCTACAATTTAGTCGAAGACGTCACACCAATCAAACGAACCGAAGTGATTTTTTTCATTTTATACTCATTTTTACACAATATTTTGAACCACCCTATTTCGAATAAATGAACCACCCTATGAAACATAATGTATTCGATGCTAGTTATAGTGTATATCATGATAGAGGCTATTTCAAGAGACTAGTGATCAATTTCAAAAGATAAATACTAAACATTTTGAACTCTGCCTTCCACAATTCAAAAATCCACTAAGTCCCAGAGAGTCGGCAAAAAAAAATAAGATGACACCAATTCTCGACGTTTCATGCGTTTTTAAGTCATTTAGCATCAACAAAAAAAATTCGAAAACCGAAATTCAAAATATATACCAAAACGAATTCTTGAACAATATTATGATTCCATTTCCTCCAAAACACCATACAGATGAAAACTATGTGTTTTGGTCAAAGAAAATATCATCACAGCACTTCAAAAAAAAAAAACACAAACGTTTCTGAGCAGCCACTTGACTCCCTTTGTACCCCAAATACGCAACCCAACAAATTCATATCAGTGTCGCCCAATCGAAGATTTCTTTGGCATTTTGAGTTTCTTTGGTGCAAAAATACTTGGAGATCAACAAATTGAGAACAGTTTATCGGTAGAATCAGAAGATGCATTCAAAAAGCTGCCTTTAAGGCCGTACAATGCTTTTGTTTTGGCATCATAAGAAAACATCATCGGGTAACGGACTTTTCTCAAATGTTCAATATTTTTCTTTAGTTCACAATGAATTTATCTTCATGAGGAATAAATCTGTTTTTCTCTAAGCTCTTCAACCTTTTTTAGACAGCTGTAGAAAAAAAATCAAAAGTTTTATAAGTTGTCACCCATTAAAAAATTCATGAACAAACATTGCAAATGTTTTTTTTTACGTATCGTTTTTATAACTTTGAATTTATTACGCAGAACAATTCGGTTCTATCACGTTCCTGAGATATATGAAAAATATTATAAAAACACGAATTAATTCACTTAGTGGAGTGATCTAGAGGCAAAAATTGACAGCAAATATTCAAGCAATCGCTACTTTTAAGGAAGAGTTCTTTAATTACCTGATGAATAATGGCTTAATTGCCGATCAAATTTACAATTGTGACAAGTCTGGCTTGTTTTTGTTAAAATGACTCCTTGTGAAACATTAACTTTTCCGGATCAAAAACCAAATATCTTATAATACCAATATAGTTCACTTAAGTGAAATCATGAAAACACATTGAAAATGACAGAAGCGCTAGTCACCTTTTCGACCTCTAGGAGCGCCGCTTCTAATTTTGTTCTACAAGACATTTGAAATGAACCACTTTTGGCAATAAAATTACCCAAATGGGTACACTGAAAAAAAATGCACACATTATTGTAAATTTTATAATGAGAATAACGTTCGCTTATGTATGAGGCAGTACATGGGTGACGTTTCACGGTTGGTACGTTTGTTTGTGTTATTGTTTTTGCAACCTCAAACCCAAAACAGAACCGAACACAAAATCACAATATCTGCAAAAAAATCAAGAGTGGTATTTTATTGTTATGTTAAGGATGGCTATTCTCGCGATACTAGAGCAACCGATTGGATGTTTGTTTTTCGCGCTTCCCCGATCGGGGTTCTATCCAAGTAGCGACCTGAACTGTAATCAGCTGATCACAACTGTCTCGTGGATTTTCTTCTTATCGTGGAAATAAACCAATTGGCGCTTCTAATGACAAAACAGGTGACTAGTACATCTGATCTGTTCTACATGCCAAGTGAATATAATTAATATTTAAAAAAAGTGTAACTCGAATGAGTAGATTTCAAGTGAAAGCTTAAAACAATAGTATACACTGGGGTTGCTTTTTACGCGGTTGGTTTTACCGCATTTAAAAGATTAGATTCGATATATTTATACTAAACTTATTTGATACCGCGTACAAATAATCTTCCGAATCGAGTAAAAATAATCCGCGTTAAAATCCCTTAAGGAGCTGTGAAAGTATAAGCAGCAATCTTCGAGCACGCAGGAAAAAGCATGCAGGTATATTGTTCGCATAGAGTACTCAAAGTTCATTATTGAAGTTAAGAAAGTACTAGTAATTTATTTCAAAACATTAGTTTTAGAAGATTTCTTCGTTACGGGTGTTTTGAGTCTAGCCATGTATTTTCTACTAATTGGTACAGAGCGAAAGATTTCGGGCTCGAATCTCAGTACAACGTTTCGTCATTCGTCATCCGGTCATTCGTTGTTAAATACAAGCATATTATATAGAAAATTCAACTAGAGACATTGTTGATGTAACCCTACACTAGCGCGTCGTCGCAATCTGCAATAAGTAATTTTTTCACATGATTTGTCCTTTTTTGTGAAAGTATGAAATTGAGTCAACTAAGTCTAAAATTGAGAATTTTCAGTTTCGTGTGTAAGAATATCGGTCACACGCTCACAGAAATGCAAGGTTTTCGTGTGATTCTTTGATTTTAGAGTCATAGTTTCTTCTGAAAAGTTGTTTCTTGTAGCTAGTCCTTGCACATAAATGCAAATGAAAATTATGGTGGTCCTAAAATCGGCAAAATAAAAAAAAACTTTTTTATTTGCAGAAGTAACTGTATACAATCTTCGGCACAGTTGTAGATTAACTAATGTTGAGTAACAAAAAAAAACTCTTTTGTAGCTATTAAATTGACCGAAATAAAGCAATTTTACGTGACTGGCTTAGAGTGGGTTCCGAAAAAAAACAGTTTTATGGTTCTACTTTTTCAGTTCAAATTTAATAACAGAGTATTCTTGGGATGACCTCAAAAGCTTAAAAATGTTTTTATTGAACGTTTTATTGGAAAAAATAAAAACTCTTTACCTATTCAACATATCGACAATGTTTTTCCGTCAAAAGTTGCGTATTTTTGTGTTCTACCCTAAGTCAGTTACGTCAAGTTGCTCTGAATCGGTAAATTTAAAAGCTACAAAAAAAAAATAACGAAGTTGCTTAAAATTAGTTGATCTACAATTTTGCCGAAGAATGTATACAATTATTTCTGCAAATAAAAAAGTCAGTTTATTTTGTTTCGTTGATTTTAGGGCCACCCTAACTTTAATTTGCACATAAATAAAGGACTAAGTATAAGAAACAACTTCTTAAAAGAAACAATTGCTTTAAAACAAAATCACATCGGAAGGCTCATGTCCGTCTAAATTGCGTTACTGTACCACTGTGCAATGAGTTTAGTTACCTTTTTCACCACAAGAGGAGGTGTTCCCTATGCGACTTCTCGAAATTATATGAGAAATTCGGAAGTGAATTTGGTATTATAAGATATTTGCAAAAACGCTTCGGGGATAACAAAAATCTAGTAACTTCATGCCATGCTCTAACGTTTGTGGGATTCATAAGTCTCAAAAAGACTAGAGGCTAGAAAAATATAACGATTCTGTTGCATTCCCGCCTGGATGAATTCCGTTGGCTAATAGCTGGATGAATCGTGTATTATTCAGCTGTCCACTTGGAATGTGGATGACCTCTACCGCAATTACTAAGTCCTTGAAGAGAATTTGCGAGGTTCAAAACAATCATCTTATCGATTAAGACTCCTCTGGCCGCACTATTTAGTTTTCCTGAACCCGAACCACTAATAGTCAGTGGTGGGCACCATTCCGCTAATTCGCTAATTCGCTAATTAGCGACGCTAAAATTCAGTTAGCGATTTAGCGATTTCGCTAATTTTTGAGCTGGTTAGGGAAACTGTTAGCGTCGCTAAAATTTTGGCCTTCGAAACGCTAATCGCTAATTCGCTAAATTTTGTAGAGAAGCGACAATAGAAATATTTAGAAAAACTGTGAATTGCTTTTGGCGTACGTAAATTGCTTCGAAAGATGAACATACTTTACTGAGAAAGTTACTTTTGTCAGTTTTTTTACCCTAGAATGGAGTTTCAGTTATCGTACAAGCCACAGGAGCATTTGAAGAACAAGCACAAGGACTAGATTGAATTTTCGCCACACCAAGAACTTTGGTAAATTGCAATGCGCTTGAAATTATGACAACTTTGGTTGTACTTTTTCGATTCAGATAATGATTGAATTTTTATGAAAACATTCCTAAGAGTATATATTTTCAATGCAAGCTGAATAAATTTTGTTATTCTTGTAAGTAATTGTTTTCGTTTGTTTAACCAAAACAGATCAAAGTGGTCCAAATCTTACAAAACACGAGCAATAAATATAGCGATATGACTATTTACATATTGAAAAGTTAGCGATTAGCGGAATTTCCGCTAATGTGGGTTTAGCGTTTAGCGATTATCGAGCTAAATTTTCCGGTTAGCGACTTAGCGATTAGCGTCGCTAAATTTTCGGTTAGCGGTGCCCACCACTGCTAATAGTTATACCAAAACGATGAGAAAGAACAAATTAGCCATGTTCAGTTTTCTTACAGTCAAAATGTCTATTTTAGTAATGAATAATCAGAAAGTTTATTGATATAGATTTAGAAAATAGATATAGATTTAGTTTAAATTACCCGCCATAAATTTGGAGTCGCTTCACTGAGTATTGCATCGCCCAGTTAGAATATCGCAGCAGTTCAACATCACCTGGAATAGATAGATATCCTGTGTTTCCGACGACCTGGAAAGTTACGGTCTTCAGCAAATTTGTTCAGAAGGTCGAGGGCTTCTGGTTGATGGACAGTTCAGTGCAAAATACAGTTTCAGTGCGCTATGTGGCGTAAGTGTGAGCGCAATTCTTCATATTTTGACCTTAACTTATCCCGTGATTCTCACTCTCGAGAGAGCTGAGGTCTTCTTTACCTATATCTAAATTCTATCCTCCTAAACAACTGTGGTCTTCAGCAAAGTTTTTCACATCACCATGTTTCCTGAAGAGTGCTGCTTTAAAAATAGTTGAATTCAAGAGATAAACTTCAAAATTCAAAATACTTATAACTACATGCACACTAGCGCCACGTACCGGCTAAACTTCACACCAAATTGTATAATAACCAGAAACCCATATCCTCCTGAACAACTTCGCTGATATCTTCAAATTTTAAACTGTTTTGATTCACAACATAAATAATGTTCAAAATTCTTAAAACTAAATGCACACATTTCGCGATAGAGTTTCGAAACAATCTGTGCTCCAAATAAAAGCCTTCCTGAACAACTTTTCTGAAGACCATAACTCTCTAGCCTGTCGGTATCCGAAATAAAGTTATATACATCTGCTGCATCTACAAAAAAAAAAGCTTCTACACAGACCGAGTTATTGCCACGAATGAGCCCAAAATCGCGTTTGTTATATTTGCTACAGGTTAATACTGATTTATTCACATACAGGTCGGACTCGATTATCCGGAATTTTATTTTTTTGGTGTCCTTTTCAATTTTTATTCCGAAATTTTATCTTTACCATCCCTTCTGGCATATTAGTTACCATTTAAGTCACTTCCGGCATGTTTCGGACATGTTCGAATTAAGTGAAAATAATCAATGTCCAATTTATTTTTTTGCTTTTGAAGATTTTACCCCTTTTTTGCCTCAGAAATAACTTCTGGTTACGCCACTGCAGCATACAAGTAAATAAAGGAACAATATATTTATTTTATGTTCGTTAATCGCAAAATTTCAGTATTTTTTGTGTGATGCGATTATCCGGAAATCTCGATTATCCGGAATGAAATTTTTTTTGATGTTCCGGATAGTCGAGTCCGACCTGTACTATCTTCAAAAGATATTCAGTATATGGAAAACCTCAAAGAATAAACACAAGCTAGAATTCATAACTCCGCCGCCAGTGTCTTTAATTATGTGCGGCAGTGTTGCCAGATATATTATTGCATTTGAAAATTTTAATATCATTTCTGGCAAATGAGTACATTTTGATTCCAAAGTCGATATTTTCATCGTATTCCTGGAGAAATTTAACACGAAAAATACTTATCACTCGGAAGTATTATGAGTAAAACTCGAGTTACAGCATATTTTTGAGAAAAATAATAAAGTTAACTCGCTTTAATTTCTATTCTTATTTTGCATGAAATAAACTTTTATCGAAATTTGACGTTAAAACCAAATTTTTTGATAAAATTTCAGGATTGAGAAATGTAAGACGGATTTTTACCTAAAATTAAGTTTGAAAGAATTTTTCCAATTTCAAGTTTCAAAACAATAATCAAATTCCAATGATGCAATATGGATTACATAGTAATTTCGCCGTTAGCGACTAACTTTCAAAATGCATCTGTTTTCGAAGTATTTAACAAAATTTAGTTTGAAGCATTTGAGCTTTTTAGAGAAATACGCCTTTTTCGTGAGTTATTCGTGGTTCTCTAGCAACAAATAGAGATGCACTAAAATTTATGAATAAAGTAACATAACTCAATCATTGACAGCAAACCCTTACTAACACGCAGAGAATCCTGAGTAAGAATCCCCAGGATACCTTTAACTCGGTGCCGGAATCGTGAAAGGAATCGCAAACACGATCCGAAGTATTCCCACTCAGGATTCTTATTCAAGAATCCTAGAGCCATATACAGGGCATTCCTGAGGATTCTTTTTTCAGGAAACCTTCTCAAAGGCGCTCACGAATCCAATGTTAAAAGTCCTAGAGAATCTATGCGAATCGTATGTGTTCGTCCGGGAAGAGATTGACGAATAGTTTGGAAGTTATTTTCAATTACACTGGTCGACAAAAGCGCAAACTAACTTGGCCTTGAAAAATATAACGTTTTCAATCATTCCTGTAAATTTTGACGCCCATAGTGAATGCAAAAGTACGTCAATTGCTCGTCGGGTTTGTCGCTTCTACGTTTGCTTACGGGAAAACTCATTTCACGGAAACACTGAGAAAATTATTCTTGCTACGGGCACCAAAATTCACAAGAATGGTAAAAAAGCTATCGTCTTTCTTTTTTTTTTCGGTATGTAAGTACTTAACAGTACTTAACAGTACCTAACACACTACAATATATTACCGTGAATGTGAAACATAACCATAACTTCTGACTTATTCATCCAATTTTTATGCTGCCAAAAATGAATTGTGTAATTGAACGTACATTTCAATTAATCTACATTTGTCACTGAAAAACGAAATCTTATTTTCTTAATAAACGGAAATTTTCCAAACATAATTTTGAAGCATATCAAAAACGGTTGCATTCAGAATGTTAATCACTTAGCGCTTAATGATTCGAAACTACTATCGGTATCACACTGCATTATTTGAATTTGATTATTTTTTTTAAGTTGTAAATGAAATATTTCTTTGAAACTTAGCTTATATGTAAAAATTTGTCTTATATTACTTCATCCTGAACTTTTAAAGTTTTAGAATGTCATGTCTCTATAAAAATAAATGGGTTCCTTAATTTTTTTTTATTGGAAACTAAAATTTGGATTTAGTTATTTATTTGTTGTGGTCAGAAAAGAAATTTCCCCGGTGTGTTCAGAGATTGATAGAATGTTGCATGAAAGTTTCCAAACGCCAAACATCCAACTGGATTCAAAACATGATCGGATGTTGATAAGAACGCAGAAGAATTGAGAAAACGTCAATGATGTATCCCAAACATTATTTAAATGTTTTTAGATCAATATTCAAAACTACTTTAAAAACTTTAAAAATAAAACGAAACCTTGGTACAAATTCAAAGTGTATGAAGGGTTCGTTGAATCTATGAAATAAATATTAAAACGTACATAAGTCATTATTTGTCAAAATAAAAGTCAACACATCGAAAATCGTTACATTCAGGAAACTACCCAATAAAAACAGGAAAACTTTCAACCAAAGAGTGTTTGAACAATTGAAAAATACAATAACAATACAATATAATACAATACAGCAATAAAAATCACTGACAGGAAAAAACACACGACTCCATTCAAAAATTTCAATATGCAAAGTCATAAACAAACATCACGTTATTCAGAAGTTAGTGTCAGTACCGTAACGTGACTGAATGACACCCGGGGCTGAGGGGGTGTCATCCCTCTGTGTTGCAAAAAAATTTTCTTGTAAGCACTTGGAGAAAATGCATATAATTTTCTTGCGTGTCACCTCGTTAAGGATGACGGATTAGTTTTGGTGTGCTTCGCTATTACAGAGTTTGATTAGAGCGATATTCTTGAAAATTGAAAAAACCCGAAAATTGAAAAAGCTACGATGATATCCATGATAGTCCTCATTTGGAAAAATGCAACAGCGGAAATTTAAAAAAAAACCTTTAAAAACAAAAAAAAAAAACAATTTGTGCGAAGTCAGCTTTCTCTATGAAATCAAGTCTTGAACCCTACTCACCTCATTGATCTGACATTCTCAATGAATCTCAAAGGAAAACTAAATACGAAAATTCATTGCTTATCATTTTACTTGCATTGACTCTTAAAAATGTACTTTTTATTTTTATTTTTTAACACAGATCAAATATTGCAATTTATGTTTATTAAATTAACCATAATAATACAACGTGCAAAAGGCATTGTGAAGAGACCCGCTTAGGCAGGTTGAGGTGTTTTTTTAAACGTGTTTCAGCAACTACCAGACTATCATCACCCAAACGAAAATATTTTTAAGTGTCATCACTACGTACACCCCAGCTGTAACAACTCAATCTCGTGATGCTTCAAAGTGTCGGATTGCGGTCGCGAAAATTTGGACCACAACGCAATCAAACCCATTGCAACGTCAAGCGTTGTTGTAGGTGACATTTGGGCGAAAACAAATATTTATGCATCGTTGTGCAAATTTAGTACATGACCAACTATAAAAGCATTTTTGCGAACCAACATTTGTTTTGTTTTCCTCTCCTGAAAGGACAGGACATGTCTACGTTGTGTCTCATAAATATTGTCATATAATTGTGATTACATATACACCACTGTTTATTAGTTGAGCTCCCTTACTTTTACGTTGGTCGTAACGTAGGATAAAATTAATGTGTGTTCTCAAAATATTCTTACATTCTTGGGATGCCACCGTGGGATTTTCTACCAACGTAGGCAAATTGATTCACAATTTTTTGAAACAACATTTAAATTTTGTGTTATAGCTGCATGTTTAAATTATATGTCAGACTATTATTTTTATTGGTAATATTCCACATTCGGAAAAGTGTCAACACCCAACGATTAACTGAGATGTTTCTTCAAGCAGCACAGATTGCTTTTAATTGCTCTGTTTTGTGTGTTCCTATAGCCGAACATCACGTTGCTCGTCGTTCGCTTGATGACGGCCGACCCGAACTAGAACAATTTTATCCCCCCATTGCATAACGCGATTTTCATTCGGATTTTTTTCTCTTTCTATTTGCCATTTTGCCACCCTCAATCCGTCACTCAGTCCGTCTAAGCGCTTGACTGGGACGATCTGGGTGCGGAAATTTCGGGTTGTTACCGCATCAAATGTTGACTTGGCTGGTGGCGACAAATGCCTAATAGCACCCGCTATCGTCACTCGCGCCGGTCACTGCTTGCGCAAATGACCATCGTCAATTTTCGGTGCAACTGAGCAGATCGTTTCCTGGCTTTTCGGCGTAGCAACGATTAGGAAGGTTTGGCGCCGAAAGACAACTCGCTCTGCTCTTCTGGGCGTCTTCAAAATATCACAGAAAAATTGTTTGATAAAACTAGAAGGAGATGCTGGCACGAGGGTATCACGAAAATTTATTTTAACATTCACATTGGTCTCATGGGCCATCAAGGGATGCTGTTGGTGTTGCTTCTTTGTAAACGACCGCTTTACAGAATGGAAAGACGGTCATCAAGCGTGTCGAGGTTTATTCCCAACAATTTATCAGCTTCATAGTGCCGGAAAATGCAAACCAACTTCGCTGTGGCAAGTTGCTATTCTGAGCAACACTTTTCCTATCAAAATCTCTCTGACTTATGTTCGCTAATCCGAAGCGTGAGATATCCGGCAAGTGACCACCATCTGATCAGCATCGGAAATGTCATTTATTCCAAAGCAGGGATTAGGACAGGATGCCGCACAGTGACTCAACTCAATCCGACCACATTTATCGAGCGCGATGCGCGGTCATTCGACATCACTGAGTCATCAATTCCACGAAGCAGGGAACATAAATCATTCTACCTACCCGCGTGTGTCCTGAGCCAGCTGAGGTTGGTGTCGATTTTCACGTGCTCCTGCCGGTCGGTGTGCATCGTAAAATTTCTTTTCAGATTTTTCACTTTCGCTTTCGGGAGCAGGTGTTTTTTAGTGAGAGAAAAAAAAATACAACTAGGTACGTGCAGCTCGAATGCTCGGCGATCATTTTCACTTTGTGCCCTTGTTCCACCGCTGCCGCTTTGGCGGATTGTAAAACAGACGCGTTTGGGATAAAAAAAAAATTAATTCATAATATAACAGCTAGATGTTCAGAATTCGGTTTGTGATTTATTATGCTCGATTTACGACAGAGAGAAACTGGACAAGCTATACTTCGAATCAGTTTACGTTTTGAGCAATAAAAAAGTAGAACAAAACAACTCTCCGTTAAGAAAACGCCTGAAATACTGAACACGAAATTTAAATTTGTACGAAACACAGCTCAATTCGTGGATGTCTGGAGCGAATGTTTGGTAATGAAAAAACATGGAATGGATTCCCAAACTCCGGACACCAGCCTGCCGTCAGAAATACTTATACTGTATGATATTTGACCGCCTTCCTGACCGTTCCCTTCTTGAATTTTAAAATGAAATCTTAAGTCGATTTTCGGACTCTGGGTGTCGAGAATACTCACGGTGGGATAATTATCTGTCCTTTTCAAATGATTTTGGAATTCGATATGACGTTCAGTCTTCTAACATCATCTTGGTTCCGGAAATACGGAAATAATGAACGGTATTGAGTGTCCCAAGATTTCACATTTTTATGTTGGATATTCAGCGCAGTGCCGCTGTTGGTTGTCAAGAAAATTTCATTATGAGAAAGCCAGATCACTCGGCTAAACGGATTTATTCGTGTTTTATTGTCAAGAATAATTTATTTTAAAAAAATATAACTTGATTTTTTTTTTCAAACTGACGCCAAAGAAAAAGTTGTAGTCAAATAAATGTTTTGTCTCTAAAAGAAAATTTATTTATTAATTCTTTAATTTTTCATTAACGAAAAAGGCACATGAGATTCTACGAATGTTCGCAAATCAATCTGCCAGGATTTGACAGTATTCTTTGATGGTGCTGATAATTATAAATTCAAATCATCAAATCAGGAAGTTGATGTGAAGTTGGAGTGAAGTATGCCCTTTAAAATGAGACCAAGAGATATTTTTTATGTTTGCCCCAAATAGAATGACAAACAGATGAAAAACGCATGTTTTTTGATGAAAAACATTAATAACTTTGAATAGAATTGAAATATTTGCAATATCAGCATTGCAAATTGTTTCTCTCAAAAAGCTCTAAAAGTAGTTTAAAGACAGTTTTAAGATGAAACTTGAAATACAGAAGTTAGAGCGCAAAATGTGTTTTTTCAATATAAATCGGTTGTTTTCAAAGAGAGAGAAAAACTTTTTTTCACAAAGTTACTTGAAAGTATTGGAGCTTTACCATCGTAGAACAAGTTTTTCTTCTATCTACAAAGATAAAAAAGTTAGATACTTGATTGCATCGAAAATTCTGGTCACCCTAATTTTTGATAATTTTTCAATAAGCGCTTTATCATATGTAACAACTTTCTAGAAGAAAGTTTTTCTCTAAAACATTGCTATAGAGCTCTAGACCCAAATTTCCCCCTAAATTTGGTTTCTGGACCATTGTGCAATGGCATCCAAAAAATACGTCACGCAAATCCCGATCAATATTTTAGAATTTTTTTTTTAGCTGTTGATCACTGGCGCTGCGTAACCACTTCGGATTGCGAAACTGGTTTTGGTGCTCTCCGTTTCATATCGTCACGATTTTTTTTCTCCCTCGTCCATTTATTTGCGCGAAGTACTGTATGGAAGCCCCCTGTCTCCGTTAGCGCTCATAGTCACTTTCGATTGAGAATCGTCATGTGATGGTGACGGTGATAATCTTCTCTTTCAATTGAAACGCAATTGTATCAGTTTCTAGCTCTTCAGTCGTCAAAATCAAAGCAAGAACTTCCGAGTAGTTTCCATGTGACTCAGAAAAGCTCGCGTCGTTTGATGATAGTATTCTAAAACCGCAAGCCGCAGTTAAAACGACAATGCACAATGGTCCAGAAACCAAACTTAGGGGGAAATTTGGGTCTAGAGCTCTATAACAATGTTCATCTACTTTTTTTTCCTGCATCTACGTATAACAATGTTATAGAGAAAAACTTTCTTCTATAAAGTTGTTACATATGATAAAGCGCTTATTGAAAAATTATCAAAGTTAGGGTGACCAACGTTTTCGATGCAATCAAGTATCTAACTTTTTTATCTTTGTAGATAGAAGAAAAACTTGTTCTACGATGTTATAGCTCCAATAATTTCAAGTAACTTTGTGAAAAAAAGTTTTTCTCTCTCTTTGAAAACAACCAATTTATATTGAAAAACACATTTTGCGCTCTAACTTCTTTATTTCAAGTTCCACCTTAAAACTGTCTTTAAACGACTTTTAGAGCTTTTTAAGAGAAACAATTTGCAATGCTGATAATGTAATTACCTTCAATTTGATTCAAAAAAATTGAAAATCGATCAACTGGTTCAAAAGTTATGACTTTTTTTTACATTAAATACATCGAACACAGTCGTTTTTTTATGGTCACCCTATTTCGAAGTTGGTCACGCAAAGTGTTTCAAATGTATTCAAAATCGCAGGGATGAATCTATGTTTAAAATAATCAACCCCGTATTTTTTCGTTGGGTTGTTAGGGGGACTAGCCCCGAAATAGGGTGACCATATGAAAAGGGTAATATTAGATGCATTTTATTTAAAAAAATCTATAACTTTTGAACCAGATGATCGATTTTCAATCTTTTTGAATTAAATTAAAGGTATTACTACAATAGTTCTAAATAATGGACGCAATAGTCTAGTTCCACTACAAATAATAAAAAATAAAAAAAATTAATGGTAATTATCTCTAGTTATAAGAAAAAATACCAGAAAAATAAATCTGCGTTCTTTTATATGCGTAATAAATAAAATTATTGAAATTTTTTGTCATGTTTTTAAATTGAATTTACTCAAATTTAAAATATAACATATTTTTAAAAATTCCTTCATTTCTAGAGTGAAGTATGCCCTTTGAAATGAGACCAAGAGATATTTTTTATGTTTGCCCCAAATAGAATGACAAACAGATGAAAAACGCATGTTTTTTGATGAAAAACATTAATAACGTTGAATAGAAGTGAAATATTTGCAATATCAGCATTGCAAATTGTTTCTCTCAAAAAGCTCTAAAAGTTGTTTAAAGACAGTTTTAAGATGAAACTTGAAATAAAGAAGTTAGAGCGCAAAATGTGTTTTTTCAATATAAATCGGTTGTTTTCAAAGAGAGAGAAAAACTTTTTTTCACAAAGTTACTTGAAATTATTGGAGCTTTACCATCGTAGAACAAGTTTTTCTTCTATCTACAAAGATAAAAAAGTTAGATACTTGATTGCATCGAAAATTCTGGTCACCCTAATTTTTGATAATTTTTCAATAAGCGCTTCATCATATGTAACAACTTTCTAGAAGAAAGTTTTTCTCTAAAACATTGCTATAGTGCTCTAGACCCAATTTTCCCCCTAAATTTGGTTTCTGGACCATTGTGCAATGGCATCCAAAAAATACGTCACGCAAACCCCGATCAATATTTTGGAATTTTTTTTTTAGCTGTTGATCACTGGCGCTGCGTAACCACTTCGGATTGCGAAACTGGTTTTGGTGTTCGCCGTTTCATATCGTCACGATTTTTTTTCTCCCTCGTCCATATATTTGCGCGAAGTACTGTATGGAAGCCCCCTGTCTCCGTTAGCGCTCATAGTCACTTTCGATTGAGAATCGTCATGTGATAGTGACGGTGATAATCTTCTCTTTCAATTGAAACGCAATTGTATCAGTTTCTAGCTCTTCAGTCGTCAAAATCAAAGCAAGAACTTCCGAGTAGTTTCCATGTGACTCAGAAAAGCTTGAGAATGATACAAAATCTTTTCAATTGAAGGCGACGGGTCAAAGCGTCACTATAACCTGATGATTGTCAATTGAAAACGACTTTGTCAGGCTCTGGTAAAAAATATCCTAATACGAGTTCGACTGACAAAGGAGTCGTAAAATAAGGAAACATTAATATTTAACAACTGCTTTGTGTACGAAAAGAGAATTGACAGCAGGAGAATTCAAAAGACAAAATATTGAAAAAAACATCGAAGGGTTTAAGCATGAAAATTCTTCGTATCTCAAGCAAAAATTATCGATTCCATTATTTTAAATGTAATCCTGGCAATCCCTAATTCCAAAGAAATTAAATATTTTTCCTTTGTTTTGGTTGGTTTGGATCGAATTATTTTCATCCTTTTTCGCTGTCAATCGCTGTGTTTTTTCTCGTATGATGGTCACCGGTTCATTTCAGATACAACTGATAGCAGTTTAAATTGACAAAATGAATGAGGTAAAGTGTGACTCTTTTCTTTCTATAAGTCCCAAAAAATGATACATGGTCCCTAAAAATCTACATGTTGCTACCACATCTGCGCAGCTGGTATCCCTGCTCGAAACTGATGTAAGCAGACTTGTCAGAATAGTGGGTTATATATCAAAAACTATTCACTATAGCGTCCGCAATTATGTCTCGAAAACAGACATATGTATTATGTATGGAGCAATATTATGTCTGTTTATGTATGGACGCTTGCTCCTCGATATACTGCAAGCCTCTGTAGGAAGCTATAAGTTCGTGTCCCCGTCAGCGTCCAAAGTCACTTTCAATTGAAAATCGTTAGACGATTGTGACGCTGTTAACCTTAGCTTTCAACTGATAACCATTTGTTTCTTTTTCGCACACTTCAGCTGTTTAATCCAATGAAGGGCATTCGAGCTTAGATGAAAACTATTCTGATAATCTTGCATCGATTATAACTGCTAAAGTATCCGAAAGGAAAGCAAATGATTTCGACTTGAAATTTAAGGTTAGGGTAAATGTGTGTAAAACGGCCCCTTACCTTAAAATGAACGTTATGTTAAAAGTTATACTTATCACAAACAAAAACACATTTCATGAATTAAGGTAGACTATTGACCAACTATGGTCATTAGGGTTCCATACATCGAAAAATTGAATTAAAAGAACCGACCATGTACATTTTGTTTATTTTCCCAAAAAAATAAACTATGCAAAATTTCAGCCTAATCAGACAAGATTTAGGGGTGCCTCGAAGCGCTTTAAGTTTCAGTGATTTGAAACTCGAAAATCAACATTCCTAATAAAACATTGTGTTTGATAAACCATTTTATGGTTTATTAGGCATTTTAAACTAGATTTTTTACTAAAGATGTCCATTTTCGAGGGTCAAAACATCAAAACTTTGAACACTTTGAGGCACCCCTAAATCATGTCCGATTGAGCTGAAACTTTACAGATTTTTTTTCGGTCAATAAACAAAATGTATATGGTCGGTGACATGACCATTTTCGGGTGTCCCAAAAAAATCGAAAAATGTCACTAAAGCTCAATATCCCCTTTGCAAATTTTTTTTTTTGCCGTTTGTGCGTATAATTTCCTAAATAGTTATTCAAATGTTGATTATAGCTATAAGGTATGTTCGGAGAAGTTTCAGGATATTCATAAATGCATCTTTTAAAGTAGAAAGATGGGTGATCAATCCACCAATGTGAGGTAAAAAATTTACTTTTTGATCAGAATAAGATAGATGAAAGGTGTCTTCGACAAAGTTTTAAGTTATCTTAAAACAAGAAACTTTTCCGAAGACATAATGTTTCTATCTCTTACATATTACGTACAACATTGAGTTTTCTATTAGAAGGCACTAAAAATCACAATTTTCGTTCTAATTTTTTTCGCAGATTTTTCCGAATTTTTAACCTTCTACTAAGTTATCAGCCATCTTAAAACGCATTTGTTTTCCGAACATTGTTATTTTTTATCTCCCAAAATAAAACAGTTATTAAACATATTTGTTAAAATGCATAGTTTTCCATCACATATAAAATACCAATATCTCAGCTCCCCGATAAGATATCAAGTATCTTTTTTCATGTAAATTTTTGTCGTAAATCCCGCTTTGCAATGAGAATTTCAGTTCTTGATCAAAAATTTTTTTATTTGTGTTTTGATTTGTGTTGTGTTTTATTTAAAAATTATTTAAAAAATTAATTTTTCTGTGATGTTTAATGGGCTCTGGGACTCAAAAAACTAAATGCATTGGTAAACTGAACCATGCAAAATATTCAAAAACAACCCCACAAAAATTAAAAAAAAATATATGGAAAAATGTAGGATTCGAACAGAATTGAAAAAAGTGCAAAAGAGTGGATTTGTAGCTTAAAAAAGGAATTTTTTCATAAATCACGTTTGGGCAACCTGAAATCAATTTTAGAAAGTCAAAATTTTCTACAAAAATGCTATAAATAACATTATCTTTCAATTCAGGGCTGAGCACCTTGACTTTTCCAACATCGATTTTTTTCGGGACACCCTAATGGTCATGCATATGTCCTATGTAGAGTTTAGCACGTGATTTGATGAAAAGCTTGAAGCACATACATAAGACATACGTCAAATAATCTCACTCTTTGAAAAGTCCTGTTTGAGTAGTTTATGAAGACGGTGTACCTGCAACATATCTTGTTTCCACTCGAAGAATGCTGCTATATGTTTTATATTTGGGACCAAATAGCATTGGACAGTGCGGAAAAAAGGGTACTGAAAAAATCGCCAGTGTTACGTATATCTAATGCAGTGGTTCCCAACCTTTTTGGCTCCGCGGCCCCTTTTCCTAAAGACAAAAGCTCCGCGGCCCCCTATGCGGAGCTAAGAGTGCTTCGCGGCCCCCAGAAGAATTTCAGATACAAGTTTTGCTATACGAGGCTGCGTTTTTCAGTCTCATATCGTTTTGAAAGTCTAATTTGTGTCACGTTTCAGTCCAAATACGCAAAAGAATTGAAAATCCGCATTCACAGAGGTATTTGGAAAAAAAATTTAATTACCTGTCAAATTTGCCAAGAGCTTCGCGGCCCCCCAAGGTAAGTCTCGCGGACCCCTTGCCGGCCGCGGACCCCCGGTTAGGAACCACTGGTTTATGGTAGTGGTTTGAAGTCTCAAAAGTAAAATCAAAAGTAATGGGGCATATCACCTCTACTAGAGATGAGGCGTATTGCCTGAAATCGTAGTGTTTTCGGGTACGAGTACGGCGTAGAGAGTTGATCCTAAAAAAATCGCTAGGGATTCCCAAGAGTCCCATATTTTATTATTTTATTATTTTCGAAAAAAATGGACTGGGGCGTTTTACCCCGGGAGGATGTTATTTACCTATTAAGCGTCGCTATAGTCTGACGATTTTCAATTAAAAATAAATTTTTTATACCCTGGTACCGACTACAATATTCTATGTTATCTCGAAATTGAAGATGGCGATAATGCAATAATACTGCGCTAACCTCTTCTCGAGACATGGGAATCACTTATAGAATAAAAAGTTTACTTTCGACTGTTTCCTGCATCAAAATATATGATGAAAACCCCTGAAGATAGAAGTGACACATGGTATATTTTGATGCAGAAATGAATATGTCTCCACTGCGGGTTCCTTCTTTCCAAGTTGTTCCATTCAGAAGTATGTCTTTTAGACAATTCCTGATTAAAAAATCTGAAGATAAAGGTGACGCACGCTAAATTTTAATACAAAGATGTAAATATCTCCTAATACAGATTCCTCTGGGGAGTTTCGGTTGAAAAATAGCCTTTTCTCGATTAGTTCTTAGCCGATCCCTGATCTTGATGAACCAATTGCTTCGAAAATGGTTTTGCCATCTATTCCTATGATGCAAATAATCATTTTTATCAGGCAATCCATTACCAAACCCATCAACGTGAATATTTCCTACATCCGGTAACTGAGGCCGGATTTATGGTCAGAAAATGATACCTTAAAAGTTTTCCAGTTAAATGGTACTCGAATTATTAAAATTGAACAATAATTAGCGAAGTCACTGCATTTCAAAGTTGATAAAAATTTCGCCTATCCTACCTGTTTCGATTATCCACTGTATCTTTAATCAGATTTTTTTTAATGAAGACTTCCCCAGTTGCGTTTGAAATCATTAGTCTCAAAAAAATACAAAAATACATTAAACTATACTGAAAACTAAAACACCATTCTGAAAAATGACGATAGAAAAGTTTTAAACGTGAAGCTTATATCACTAGAACCGTAGGAAAAATGTCAATTCTATGACCATTTTTCTTCTGTTACTTCACAATTTGTGAACCAATAATTTCATCCAAACCAATAATCAGGAATACCTATTGTGTAACACGTCAGTTAGTTCGATCTTTCAAACGAGTATAATTTTGCGTGTAATCATGTAACATTGTGTGACAGTTGCTAGACATTGTGCTCTAAAGTTACTAACAATTAAACTCAATTCGGTAAGTATCCCGTGCGTGCGTGCGTGTGTGCAATAATCCCTACTGCATGAAGGTCAACCGCTTACCGTTTGTGAAACTGTTCATCTGTGTTCGTGCATTGCATCGTCCAGCTTCGTAAGTGCCGCATGTTCAACGCAATCGCTTCCAGCCCATTCCGCTTCATCGACGTAAGAAACCTAAGCTTAAGCGCGCAATTCTCCGAACCATAAACTGATTGCTCTGCTCCGTCCCCGGTAGACCAAACTTCAGCACAAGGTTTCAACCGTTCCTCGACCAGCACACCGAAGCATCCCCCGCAGGAACCGGCTGCCGCCACCAAGCAGCCATTATTCGTAGCTGTGAGTACCCTTATTAAACTACCTCCCTAGAAACCAGACGGAACTCAGTAATCGTTTGCTTTCTTTTAGCCCCTGAAGGACATTGCCGTCGTAAGTGGCCAGCCGGCGCGTTTCGAGTGCATCGTAGCTTGCGATGCGACACCATCGATTCGCTGGATCAAGAATAACGTTCCGATCGACGAAACCGGCCAGAAGTACTATCCGGAATACCGGAACGGCGTTTGCCGTCTGTCGCTTCCAGTTGCCTTCGAAGGTTTGTTTCGATAACGATCTCCGTACTGCAGGACGTAGTTTACTAACCAACAAATCTGTGTTTCGTTTTCAGCCGATGCCGGACGGTACGGTTGCGTGGCCGAGAACCATCTGGGTCAGACGCAGACCGGTGCCGAGCTGATCGTCATCAGCAGCAACTGGAGAGCGGCGTCCGCCACCACGGACTACTAGAGACCCCTAGGGTGTAACTACATAACTTTGAACTCAACTAGAGAAAGAAAGAGAGAGAGAGAGAAAGGGGATCGATCAACTAATTCGAACGTAGGAAAGAAACGCAAAATTACTAAATAGAAAGATTGAACTGTGGGAAGGATATATTTCAAAATACAATTCGAATCAATTTACCAAACAGATAGTAGAGATAACCAAAACCAAAACGAAAGGAATCAGAAAATGTTTGTTTTTTAATTATTATTTTGATAGGTAAGCTTTTTAAGTGATCGTGTCATTATGAGAAAAGGAGGAAACGTAGCGTTTTTATTTCAGAAACTACTTTCCTTATGTAAAGTGTTGCTTTTACTCGTTGTCTATTTAGCGGTTTATTAACTATATCATTTTGCTCATTGGTTTACGAAATGTGAGAACATATTAGATTATTCAATTCGATTTATACATTTCTTCGAGCGATATTTATTCTTACATAACAGCAAAATAAACGATTGTTGATCGCTTCGTAATCAGTCCTTGTTTTCAAGCTATTTTTTCTTTTTTTGTTACCGCAGCATAACTATTATGAAGCAATCGTTTAAACGAAAAAAAAACTATGAAAATATCCCATAAAATTTGTTACAAAAAAAAACAGAATCTATAAATGAACGAATAAAAAATGAATGGCAATCAGTTACACTAATTAATCGAAAAACAGTCATTTATGTTAATACTCTTGAGGTGAAACTATGAAGGAAATGTTTGTACACTTTTAGGTATCTTGAATGACAGTTTTCTGCCTAATTCGTACACCCGAAGCAAATCATGTAAATCCACAAAAAATTTGACATATCATCTTTTTACTTTCGCATCATTCACCACAAATTCATTCGGTTCAACACAAGTTTGGCACCACTTTGTAATCAATGTTTTGTTAAAAAAAATCTTACTGAATAAATCGAATCAATACTTGAATAAAATTCAACTGCTGAGCGGGATTGAAAGAAGTGAAACGGAAGGGAACCGCTGGTGTATTATTTCCGTTGCGTTTTACTCATCATTTATTTGTCCCTGTCTGTGGGCATTAGGTCTTGGGATTTTGCTTTATTTGTAAATATTTGTAAATTCTTGACAAACAACCTCTTACCCTCTTGGATGAAAATAGCTTTAATCGCTTTATTCTTGCATTACGAAAAATATGTAGAACTCTGGAAACCCGTTTTCAGCAAAGACTTTTTGTCGATACAATAAAAATTTGTCAGTTTTCTGTGAAATCATCTTAAATTGTATCAGTGGCTGAATTACCTTTTGTATTATATACTTTGGTACTGAATTAAGCACCAAATATATTTATATAGAAATAAATTAAAACTTTTGAATATGTTTATAGCACATTTAACAAAATCAAACGATCCTATTTCTTATGATGAATGTTACTTTAGAACAGGTTTCTCTAACTAGAGCTGCCATAAAAACACATTCCGAGCAAAGCTAGTCAATGTGCTGCGAGATGGCAGGGCCATCGAAAGTTTAGCTCGCACACAATTCCCGAAGCCGTTACGGTTGCGCTTGCGCCCAGGCAGCATGACCATTTTGATTGAGCGAAAGCTGAAGTTGCGGACTTAACTAGAGTATAAATAACTTATCATTGCAAGTGAATATCCATAGAATCCGGTAGAATGTTGATAAACACGTAGAAATTTTATAAACCAAATTTGACAGTCTCAGTTATGACCAAATATTGCTTGAACTGCAAACCTTTTGCGTGGTGCTAGAGGAGATCAATTAAAGTAGCTCAAAAAGTATAGTTATTCTATGTATGAAGCTTGAATCTCATAAGGAATGCCCCAAACACTACTTTTACTACTGGTACTTCACACAGGTATTGATATCGGTTATCGGTTCAGTCTCCCTCACAAACCAGACATCACGTAAAATAAAAAATGTTTATTGTATTGTTCGGTTATAATTTTAGAAGCCATCTTGGATTTCAAGTAGGGTTGGGCTCTCGGCATTAGCCGATTACGAAAACATCTATATTGGATGGTATTTGTTCATTTTAAACTGGTTTTTGAAAACTGAAAGTCACCATCTAGGATTTTAAAATGTTATCTTGGGCCGATATCCAATCTCCACTTTCTATAAATATTAACTTTTTGTGGCATTTGTCAAGTTCAGGCTGATTCCCAGATATCGGGAAAAAAGTTTAAAATTTTTCAAAGATTTTTCATGAAATTGAAATTCCGCAAGTGAGTATTCTCCTAGTGATTCTTAGAACCGATTACTGCTAGAATTAAAAAAATCGTTGAAAAGTGACCGAGTTATAAGCATTTTAATTATTTGTATGTCCCGATGAAGAGCGGGAGGATCAGCGTCCTGTAGAAAGCAAATATCGTGCGGATCTGTACGAGATTCGAGATTCGTAATAAGCGCTGTTCGCTGCCGTAATCCGTCTCTTCTTGTTATCAGACGTTATGAGTGAACTAAGATGAACAAATTCATTAACCTCTTCGAAAGTATCCCCATCAGGCTTGCCAGATCTACGGATTTATCCGTAGATGGTTATTCAACATATCTATGAATTTTGATGCCTCTAGCCATTGCCAAAACGCGTCAACTTACGTGAGAGTTCACATAGTAATTGATCGCCGGGATCGTCACTTGAACTTATGTTTTCGAGAAAACTCATTTGAGTCTCTAAAAAAGTTAGTGAATAGGGACACCAAAATTCACAGGAATCGTTGAACAGTTATAATCTTCAATTTTTTCCGGTTTGAGCTTTTGGAGAGCACCTGTGTTGACCAGCATTATTATTCTTAAGCATTCCAAACATTGCACTCTGGACCAGGAATGGATTCTAGCAGAACGAAATTATTCGCGCTCTCAGGGTTTACCCAGCCGATTTCTGATGTTCTACAAAGTTTCCTGGTATATTTAGGGTTTTGATTTGGATGTTTGAATTAGTTCGGAATTCATCCACGAAGGCAACCAATTTAATCGACCATTTTTTATTTGACTGAAACTTTACATAGACGTTTCTATAGGCGAAAGATGCCATTTTGTGCTATTGGGTTGATTTTTTGGAACACGACTCGTTTTTGAGAAGCTATTGAAAAATGCTGTTTTGGGAAGTTATTGATGATTAAAATATTTTTAGCGCCAATACGGTTTGTATGATCGGTGTGACGTCTTCGGTAAAGTTGTAGATAATATTTTTTTTTTCTGAAAAAATATACACTTAAAAAAAATATTTATATTTTGAAAAAACGTTTGAAGAAATTTTAAAAATATATTATCTGAAAAAGCTTATTTTTTAGAAATCTGTTTTTTTTTTTCATGAAAACGACAAAATATTACCTAAACAATGAAACCGGTCCGGTCATGGAAAAAAAAGTTATGATTTTTTGAAAAAAAAAAAATATTTTTTTTTCGACAGGCATATTTTTTGGAAGAACAAAATGATTATCTACAACTTTGCCGAAGACACTATGCCAACCAAGAAATCGTTTTGGTTGTAAAAATATTTTTAATTTACAATAGAACGCTATGGGGAATTAAAAATTTGTACAGTCAAAATGGTTTGTTTGATTGGCATAGTCTCTTGAGTCAGGTTGTAGATTATAATGTTGTCCCTCCATAGAAAATGTATCCCCTGAGAAAAATGTTTTTAAATATTGATAACTTATTTTTCTCTTGATTTCTTCATGATCGGACCGGTTTCATTATTTAGATAATCTTTTGTAGTTTTTATAAAAAAAATCAGATTTTAAAAAAATGAGCTTTTTTAGATAGGGTTTTTAATCCTGGTTCGAACCATGCCAAAATTGATCCTGGTTCGAACTATTACGAAAAATCCCGAAGAATCATATTGAATTCAGTTATTTTAGATAAGAACGATTGCATAGTATGCTTTCGATATCTGTCTTAACATAGGAAATTTTTTACATAATAAAAATTACAGCCTTAACCCTCTAGTGCCCAGTGCCGCCTTCAGACGGTCTTCAGACAAACCTATAAAAAGCTTCAATCAACACTTAAAAAATGTTTATGGACTTTCATAGTGATTTTTTCGAAGTCCGTCTAAAAATTAACTTGGGCACCAGAGGGATTTTTTTTTTTCAAACCACAATTAGCATGGTTCGGGCCTGGATCATTATTTCTCTGTCATTAAACATCGAAAAGTAAATCATTCATGCATTGAAATACAGTTTTGAGTACTACAATATAATCGTTATGAGTGTGTTTTCACGTTAAAAATCAATCTTGGTACATAACTGCCATCACTTATTAGAAACGCTGAGATCAACCCAAGTGTATCATGAAAAACGCTGAAACTAGTTCGAACCAGAATCAAACGCCCTAATTAATTTTAAAGTTTTCTCCCAACTTTTGAAGTAGAATACTTCTCTCGGGAAGTTCGGCTACATAGGAATGTGAAATGAAAATCTAAAACCGAAAAAAGTAAAAAATATGTCAAATTTCAAATTCTAATAAATCGGTTAGTATAGCGGCCACAACTGTGGCATGGCTATGGATAGCGAACTAGTTGCAGTGGATCTCAGCATCGATAGCGGCTGATGCAGTGAGGCACTTTAGTGAAATGCAGTATCTGTGCGATAGTGGGCACTAGTAAATGCATTCAATGAAAAGTTGACTCATTTTGACAACATGTGAGCCGTCTAGTTTTGAGTGTTATATCAGCATTTCATTGTTTACTTTCTCACAAGGAATACTTTATTCGCCCTGTCAGTGATAACGCAAAGATGTGATCGGCATACTATCCGATACTGAAATGAACAATAAATTGTCCTTTTCAGGATGAAATAAAACCTTGAATGAAGAGTTAATATTTTCTAATGAGTTAATTCACATTTTTAAATTTGTAAAAGTTATAAATTTTAGTTCATCTCCGTGTCTCAAAACGTACTGTCTTTTCCTTCAGTCATGAGCACGACATCCGAAAAAATTTCATCTAAAAATTTAAAAATTGTCAAGCCCCAACCATGACAAGCAACTTACTATATTATTGAAAATGGTCAATCCTTGTTGAAGCGCAAAATTCGATTGATCTGATTAATCAACGTTTATTTACTAGAAAAAATGACTGACACGCAAGCAGCCGGGTTATCTTTCTTGTAAAAGTATTCTACTTCAACCTTGCGGTCGTGGCTTTGCACACAACCCTCCTGTTTTTTTTTTATATATTTTTTCTAGAACGTATGTTTTTTCGGAAAGACAAAATTATTATCTACAACTTAGCCGAAGACGTCACACCGATCAAACAAAAAATTTTGGTTCTAAAAATATTTGTAATCATCAATACCTTACCAAAATGGCATTTTTCAATAGCTTCTCAAAAATGAGTCGTGTTCCAAAAAAATTAAACCAATAGCACAAAATGGCATCTGTTGCCTATAGAAACGTCAAGGCAAAGTTTCAGCCCAATCAAAATGAACAATTGAAAAAAATATTAAAGCCGGGACATTTTGTGTGGAGCTGTTCAAGTATATTTTGACCCAGCTAACGAAATTAGGTGAATTTACCATTCGCTCGATCTTTGCAAGAAGCGAATTATGATCAACGCGATCGAACGCTGCTTTTAAGTTGGTGTATATGGGGTCTATTTGAGCCACGTTCTCCACATTTAATATGCTTACTTTACTTACTTTTTTGGCTAACGGATCGTTCACCGGTCTAGGGCCGAACGAATTAGAGATGTCCAGCTTCTTCTGTCTTGGGCAGCCGTTCTCCGGTCTCCCCGTACACCAGCAGATTTCATATGCAGTATGATGTAAATTCCGTAAGGTAGTAACCGTTGATCTTCCAGCAAAAAATCCATGTTGGTCGCACGAAATGTGATTTTTAGCTTCATAAAATAAAACCATTTTGAGAAGAGTTTCTAGCAACTTAGTTCCTACAAACAAGGATGTTATTTCGCGGTTGGATACACTCCCACAATCACCTTTTTTGAAAACAACAGATAGTATGCCTTCCATTCATCGGGAAAAGGTGCTTAAGCCAGTGACTGATTGCAAACTGATGTTAGAGAAGCACAAGGTGCAGTTGCGCATTTCTCAAGTATAATTGGTGGAATACCGTTTGGTCCAGGCGGACAGAAAGAAGAAGGCAGTTTCAGCAATACAATGTTCGGACGAATTGTAGAGATAGACTATCTCTACAAATGCTTCATTTATGACTTGTTCGAATTCTGCCTCCTTGACAAAATACAGCCTAATGAGCATTCAAAGAGCAAAAGAGCGGAACCAAGCATATGTGAGCGAATCTTAAAGAGAAAGGAGAAATAGGAGAGTACAACTTAGGAAGCAAAGTGTTTTTCTGCTATCATTACCAATGTCGCTTACCGTGCAACGCACGTGCTGCTTATATTAACCGTTGCGTAGTTCAGTCAACGATTAATTCGAAAACAAAATTCAAAACACTTTTCGGAAATTCGTTCAGCAGATGATCTCACAAGTTTTGTCTTCTCGAAAAAATACCCAAATACAGGAGGTACAGTCACAAAATTCCATTCCCTTATACAGACAGATGCAACCTTCTGTTGCGTAGTCTAAAGTAGTATATTTTTCCGACATTCCTCTGCCAGAATAAAGTGCTGTTACTAGAAACGACAACTGCATGGCAGCGCAATGATTAGGCAACAAAATGAGAATAGCGATTAAGTTTTCAAAGCCAAGAAATGAAAAACTAAATAGAAAGACATAAAAAGCTAAATAAAATAAAATAAAAGGACAGGCGGAAAATTTGGAAAGAAAATTATTTCTCTCCGGGGTTTCATTAGAATTTGGTTAATAAATTAAAATGGCAACATTCTTGAATCTGGGCGGTCTTTATTTCCTCCGCACGTACGGAGAATTCAATATGAGAAGTCCCTGACAAACGTCTTAAAGATTAACTTAGCCTTTGCAATCAGACTTCCGGAGATCGTGCCTTTGCTTTTTTGGCGGATAAAAAATAAAATAAATATATGATAAAATTTTGAAAAATTTCAAATAGATAATAAAATTTATTATTTTGAAAAAGTTGTTTATACTAAATGTCCTAAAAACGGATGGATCGTCGAATCAGTAGGTTTTCGAACTGGAAGACAAAACGTCTATTTATTTGAAACTAGCTGAATGTACCCGGCCTTGCTCGTGTAAAAATGTCTGCTTCTTCTATAATTTTCTACATTTCCATATATTTTTTCCAACCCATCATTTCAAATAAAATTTCTATTTTAGTTATCAACTTGCTTATACCCCACCTTTTTCGTTACTCCTTCTGGAGCTACAGTGAATGAATTTGCAGGTGAGCCAACCCTTGAGCAAGCGACATGTAATGGACCGCAGGAAAAACACGGTGATCTTAATTCTACTTCACATTGTTTAATGGATCGTCCCTGTGACTTATTTATAGCATTAGAGAATGCAATACAAGGAATTTATAATAGAATGGTAGATCACAAGGCATATGTATCCTTGGAATAAATACTTCAAGGTATACAACCCTAGAGGTTGTATGAAATGGTGACGTAGGACTAAATGTATACATTATATGCTACGATAAACTGTTCATAGGCAACACTACCGTTTTTATTTGATGGTCGTTATTGTAAAACTAACGATGCATGAATACATGAAAATTTTACACTAGTAGTTGTTGCGAAAATTCTCATAACTCTCATCTTCAAGCATCTTTAGCTCTGAAAAGAACCGATTCTATAATCTTCAGCTCAAAATGTGTGTTATAGAGCGCTGGTGATCGCACCACCATCGGTAAAATTGAATATTTTGTTGGCCGCGCATAAAATTTGCTCTTCGCTGTGCCCTCCAGTAGCTGTACCAGAAAAATATCCTGCAGCGTACGATGGAAACTATTGCTGCCGTATGCAAAATAATGCTCCGCACTGCCTGGAAGTTGACTCGTATGCAGCTCTCGTTTCTCAATGCCGCGTACCTCTAACAGCTATACTCCACTCGCTGTTGTGTGACAAACTAGACTGAAGCTGAATTTTCTACACGCAGTCTTTTGTATCGAGTTCAGCATAGATTTTTGCCATTAGGGCGTGGCCACACAACACTTTGTTGAGTCAAAATATGTAGGCAGTAGAATTTATTTCGACCATGTTATTGTTATCTGTGCTCGGAAAGCCAATAACGAGGGAAATATATGGGAAAGCTTGACCTTGGAACTTCTCACCTTTGCCACCATTAAGCAGTAAAGTAACAATGTTGAACATTATATCAAAAAATTGTTACTTATTTTATCTATCCACCGACATATAAATGACTAAGATGCATTAAGTCGTTCGCTCGCTATAATCGTTTGAAATCTGACGCAACATTTGCCAGTTTCATTTTAAATTTCACAAAGTGTAATCTAGTATAAAAAACAAAGACGTAGTCCTACGTCAAAACTGTTCCACCTTCGCCCTTTCCTGTTGCTTCAATTATATTTTTTAGCATCTTTCTAACATATTGCCTTGTGTCGTTGCAATGTTTCGGGGGGTCGATATTCCTTTGCAATATGATTGAAGATCCTTTGTTGATTAACAATCGATGCGGAGGCATTCCAGCTGGGTCGAGTGAGTTCAAAAATTCCGTTGGAAAATGGATTGCTTCATCAGCAGCTTCGACGGTATCAATTAACTTAAAATAAACATAAATAACACTGAAATTACATGATCGATAGCCTAAGCTCACCTCTGATAGTTAAAATTATTGCTTGCTATGTCTTCTCGTTTTACTTTTTTGTGTTAACAATATCAATATCATCCTTATAGTTGAACATCAGTCTTCATGAATCAATTAACAATTTGGAGATAAGGGGACTACCTCCACATTTTCCTCAAGTTTTGAATAACTTCCAATGCAGAAAAATAACTCTCACTATACCAAACGTTCGGACACCAATTTTCGGTTTTGAGAAGTCAGCTCTGACCTAATATCAGGGAGCATTGGAATTATTTTCTTCTTGAATTTGAAAATACCGTTGGTCGCCCATTGTCATTTTCTGAACATAGTCATCTTTCTAGAAATATTGACATTGTTTAACCATTTTCCTCAGTCTTACACAGTTTGACAGAAAGCAGAAATCGCAAAAATGATTTCAAAACAACGTTTCAATATTACGTCCAAGCCTTCTTCTGTATTCTAGTAACCTTTCCAGAAAATGTAAGTCGCCATGTTGCGCCGAACATGAATATTTGGATTCTGGACGTCATCTTGATATCGAAAATACGCATATTGCAGAGCATATGTATATTCGTTCGTCACAAAATTTTGAAACCGGAAGTCGGCATATTGAATTTAAAAAGTGTCGTTGGGCTTTCAGTTCTGGTTTCTAAAGGTCATCCTGGTTCCGGATATACCAATGTTTGGAGGTTCGTAAACGTTTTCTACAGTTGTATACAGCTTCCTAGAAACCAAAAGTCGCCATCCTTGTTTTAGAAAAACATCGGACATCATATTCCGGTCCCATCAACTTCTGGCCATGACCGACTGAGGGCATGAAAGTTATCCTACCTTTTCAAAAAGTTCCCATAGGGCACTAAAAGGCAAATATTTGGAAATATATGATCGATTTTCGTATGACGCCGTCATTCCGATTCCGAAAATACTCATATTGTCAAGTATATAATTCAATTATTAATTTTCGCAGATTTCCAGAAACCGGAAGTCGGCTACCCAAGTTTCAAAGTATCGTCAGACACCGATAACCGATTCTTAAGAGTTATTTTTGCCCCGAAAATACCAATATGGGGGGTTTGTGAGCGTTTTCCACAGTTTTAAATGGCTTCCCAGAAACCGGAAGTCGCTATCTTGTATTGAAAATGACATCGAACGTCATGGTTTGGTCTCTGAACATCAACTTCCGGCCTCCAAATATGACCAAGAATCCGAAAATCATCAAATTTTATTGAAAGGGTTCCATTATGAGCATGAGCATGAGCATGATTGACCGCCCGCGGTTGCTACTCTGTTATTGCCAGATCAGCTGTAGTTACACAGAGAACCAGCAGATGATATTTGGGACTAACATTCATCCTCAATGTGTAAAAACTGGTGACCTTAATCTTTTTATTAGGCAATACCGGCGCCGGCCGCATCCGGATGCAGGTCAATGAAAGAGTTTGTATAGGAATATGTTGACGTGATACTCGCGTAATCGGAAGCCGAGAACACCTCTGCACTTCCACGAGAAATCACTGGGATGTTGGAGAAAAGGGCAGGGTTTTCAGTAGGGTTCGTTCTGGTAAACGATGCGCTGAGTTTAAGTACCGGGTTCATAATAACAAAATCGCGCGTACGAGTTTATTATATCTTCCACGGAAATCATAACGCGATCATTTCTTTTTGATGATGTAGCACCGCAAAATTGAAGCGCACACAAAGTCCGGTATCCTTATTATGACTTATATAAACTGATCCGAATATTCGTACATCATTAAAACTATAACGCGTTGAAAATCTATCTGTGAAAAATTCGAAGGTATCGATGCGAAGTTTCTAGATCAAATCGAATAGTGACGTTTCTCGTATGATGTTCGTCTGTTCTTATAAAACGAATTCCTGCTTTGAGACGTTTTTAGAGCAGAAAGCCAATAGAATGCCGGGCCACGCACAGGTGTGTGTGGTGTATATGATTGTAATGAAAAATATTATACTACACGATGTGGACGATTTAAACCGACGTATAGGGTTGTGGCCACTCCAAATGTGTATGATTTAGTCGAAAGAAATTCGAGAGTTATTATATTTTCATTTCTGAAACTGAGCTTCGCAAACGCAACACATATAACTTTTAAATATCATGCGAACGAGTTCGTAAATATTATGACTACCGTAAAACACCTACTGAGTATAAAAATTGGCAAAGTTACATGCGTTCAAAGCCTAAAAACTGGAAATAAAATGCAAATATGCATATTAAGCAAAGTTCGGTCAAGTATTTTTTCACACAAGGGATACGTACAAGGGATAAGTACGCGTTATTTATGAAAACGTCGTAAAGAGTCGTGTAAAAATGTAACTGTGTAAAAAAACACCTCTTTGTAGTCTGTTGTCGCTCTTGTTACTTAGTGTTTTACGCGAAAACCGTGTAAAAAAGAAACCGCGTTATCTATAAAAAAAGACGTATAAAAACTGCGTTACTAGGAAAACCGTCATAAAAAACGTGTAAAATAAAATCGTATAAAAAAATCTTACTGTACGAACAAAGTTTATTTATAAAAAGCCAATCCCGTCAAAATCCAAATATAGTAGACAAGAACTCATGTCAAGTCCACTTACAAGTTTTAACATGATCAAATGAAAAAATATGAATATTCGACAATTGTTCAAAAGCTAGAGAAATCATGAATTGCAATAAACAAGAAAACAAATATATGTTCTCTATACCCGCGCGCGACAAATTATTGTTTCACTATATACTTAAACTATCGCTATATAAGTAAAGCGGATTATCCAACTAACAAAATTAAATGTGTTCGTAGGCATTTCCTCATCTCTTTCATTAGCAGTTTTATTGGTTAATTTGTCTACCCGCCGGCGAACGGCGGTAGCGCTGCGAGCGTGTCTAGTTTTACTTCACTGTTGGTATTTTTTTTTGTGGCTAGTCCAGCTGATCTCAAAACAAATCGAAAATATAACGATACTTAAGGGCTATTCCCACTGCTTCCGATCCGGGACTGGGCCGGGACCGGGCCGTGGCTGATCCGTGTGTCATCCGGGCTCGTTTGAGATTGATTGCATGCGTTCTTACGAACGCATTCACACCGACGCGACGTGCCCAGACCGGAGCAGCGCTGAGTTGCCGTCGTGCTGCCGCCGTGCGAGAAAAAAACTATCGTTGCCGACGATACTTTGTGTTGCCGGGAGAGTGCACGGAAGGCATTCGGGTAGATGCGTGTATGTAGTAGTAACATATTTCGGTTTTGCTTTGCATTTGCATTCATGCATATTGCCGTCACAGTCAAACGTTGAATTATAGTTCGGGAAAAGTGTTGTGTTAAAAAAGTGTTGTGTTTTCTCAGCCAGAGCGCAGCGCGGGCACGGTTCAAGCACGGCGCAGTGTGAATGCATGAAAAGTCCCGGACAAGCCCGGTCCCGGCCCGGTCCCTGAACGGAAGCAGTGGGAATAGCCCTTTATCCTGCCTAGAGCGATTCGGTGATTCGCTTCTTCACTATTCAGGTTTAACAGGAGAGCTCGAACTGTTTCATTTCACTAATTACACCATTTAATTTCGTGGGAAAGAGCTTCTAGGGCCAAAAATTTTTACATAGAAGCAGTACGCGCAGTTTGCCTTCAGCTCTTTCTTCCTAATTAAACCTATCTCTAGGATTGTAGGCTATTCTTTTCACTTCCACTATTTATCAACACCATGCACACACATATTAAAAAAAAACTAAATAAAAAGCTACCGGTGGCGTAGCGCCATGCCAGTTTTCACTATTGGCATACTCCTGAACCGTGTGAAATAACACTTCAATTATTCGCACACTAACATCCTTTATGTAAACCTCCGCAAGCTTACAAAGAACTCCAATAAAATTCACGGTAATTTACACAGGATTCAACAGCATTTCATTGTTTACATTACTCTGATATCCCGGCACTATAGAGGCAAACATGATCCCGTTTATTTGGATGATTCACGTTACAATTTCTAAATTTGAGCAAAAATTTGCACGCGGAAACTATTTCACGTCCGCTCGCGGTCGCAGGTTCCGAAAGGAAGAGCTGTCAAATGAATTTTCAAAACGAAGCATTGCATTGATTGCATGGAAAATCAAATCAGCTCCAGTCTGCTCCTTTCTTTTCTCCTTTTCAATATTCGCCAGCACACAAAAAACGAAAATTATGTTTGATGGAATGCCAAAACAAAAAACTAAAAAAAAATCAAAGGTTGCTATCTTATTGAAAGGGTTCCATTATGTATAAAAATTTATTACTTTTGACCCTTTCTTAAAGGGTGACCCCTCCCCCTATACAATATTTTTATGACCACTTCTGTGTACAATGAATACGTGTGCTAAGTTTGGTGGGAATTGGTTCAGGCATTCAAGAGTTATGCTGGAATATACATACATACAATACTTGTCTTTCATATAAATAGATTATTTTTAGGTCCATTGCTACCATATAAGTGAAACTTTGACCACTTTGAGGCTGCACATCCTGAAGTCCCGAAATTTTGCATGGGAACTTTTTTCAAAGAGACGAATGCAAAGCCCCATCAAAACCAAGAAGCATGTGAGATTTTCTAATGATGTTGCCGTTTCTTTCCACGTTTGCTCTTCGTACTGCACCTTTCAAGGCAATGTTGGACAGTAGATTTGCAGCTCGTCTCTCGAGCGTCATTCGAACCAGCTTAATCAGTTCCGTCGGAAACACGTTTTCTGGGATTATCTGCCAAAGCTTATTTCGCTTGACTGAGTCGTACGCCGTTTTGAAATCCACCGAAAGATTGTATGTTGGTAGGTTGTATTCCCGAAACTTATCTAGGATCTGTCGCAGCGTAAAAATTTGATCCATCGTGGACTGTCCCTCTCTATAACCAGCTTGGTATTCACCAAGAAAAAGATCCTCCAATGGTCGCTACGTCACGTACTGATGCTGAGCTTTGGCGATAAAACGGTTTCTTTGATCTTACTGTCGATATCCTAGTATTTTGGATTAGTATTTTGGAAGATCTTCGAAAGAGTTTTCCTCTCCAAACTTGCGGAATGCAAACGAACTGCTTCAGCGCTTCCTTCTTTTTTTCTAAATTTCTCAACAACATGCTCTGGCACATTTTTAAAATAAGCGATTAAAAATCATTGCATTCGTCTATAAACGGAAAAACTCATGTAAACAGAAGAACGCAACTAATTCGACGCTCAGAAAGTGATTCTATTTTCTGCTGCGGTATATATTAACGTTGAATGAGCAATTTACAACTTTTGAATATCGAAAGTAGTGTACTCACTCATAATAACGGTTCACGATAGCAAACTTTCACCCTAATCTTACTATTTGAAGCACAGAATTTATATTGTTTGTTTGTCTCAAATTAAGATTAAGCGCTACTAACTTATAAGAATAATTATGCAATAATCGTGAGAAGCTATTTCCTTTTATCGAAACAAAAATAATATGTTATAAGATTTTATCGTTATATAAATCACTATTTTGTGCCGCGGGAAAAGTTCTTCCCTTTTTTCGAATTTTCAATGACCTGAGGTATTACTAATCATTCCTACCTCTCCCGGTAGTAAGTCAACATATTTCAATCTAGAGTAGCTCCTTCTTTTTCTGATGTGCAACAGCGCTTCCGAAAATAGATCCATTTCAAATCGAATCAAAAAGATTTCCTTTTCACACTTTGTATACACACGTGTGCACAAAGGTGCGAATAAAAACGCAGATTTCAAACCGGCTATTAGCCGCCCCTTTCTGCCAATTGCTCGATGGCATCGATCGCCAGATCCGCATTAACAGGGTATAAATTGGTGTAATATTTCATCAACATTCGATCATACACATGCCCATACAGCCAATGCCACCGATCGGGCGAGGTGTGAAAATAATTACCCCACTGACAAGTGCGATTTATCGACGAAAGGAGTGCGATTCTTTTATTGCTCGTTCATCTCCAATGTTAATCTGCTGTTGTTTTCATTTTTGTTGATTCCAATGAAGCGAGTCAGCGGATATCAATATGTTAAGTTTGATTGCTTACATGCAGCAGAGCAGTTGCTGATTGGATTGCACTTTACGAAGGAAAGCGCAGTGCATTGAGAAAAGGGAGCAATAAAGACGGGGTGTGTGGCCTTACAACAAAAGGTACAAGCTGTAAACATAGAGCACATCATCATCATCATCATCATAAACGAGGTAAAAATAAAACATGAATTAATGCATGTTAGTCAGGGTTTCCCTTTCCTGACAATGAAGGAAAAGTGTTTTCAGTGTGCCCCCGCCATTGCCGTTGAATGAATCAAATCTAATTTTAACGGTTGATGGTGGCACGAGGCGAAAAATATTCGAATGACAACTGCCACTTTGATGATCTAATTTTATTTCAATTCATCATTATCTCATGACTTTGTATTCCAGATAGATCGTTCCATTCTAATGCCAATACGACATGTAATGCAATTTTCAATTTTTCTACCCAGTCTGTTGTAATTATGGCGTGATTTACTTTGCGCAATTTAAATCACAGCCAAGAATCATTGGAAATATCATTCAACGTAACTCTTAACGAGGCTACTCTAAATGCAATCGACCAAAAATATGTGACAATTTATGAAAATCCTTGCACGCTTTTCTCCGCTCTAGGATCAAGGGGAAGGGGTGCACAGTAACATCCGTCAACACATAATCCAAACGATTGCCATTGCCACTGTTATTGTTGAATGAAAATCGCAAGGTTTATGGAATCCAACTGTTCGAGTTTCGAGTCTGCATCTAAACAATTCGCACATGCGCTGGAATCCGGCCACTCCGCCCGGCGTTTGGATCAGACGGACCAATTCGGCTGTTTGCTATTATTAGACGCTTCTGAAGTTCGATGGGATTAGTCATCGGGCAGAGTTTTCGCATGGAATCGATGTGATCTGCTTCGTTGCCTGCATAGGTTTCCACGCTCTGTGTGCTAAATTTAAGATTGGTACTGAGCAGTAACAGCAACAGCAACAAAACCTACAGTTTTGGATTTTTTTGCACGATTTACTCGGTCGAATTTTTTGCACTCCCGCCTGTTTGGCGCAGTTTTCTACCGCATCATTAACACATATTTCCTTCGTTTAATTAAATTGTATTCTACTTTTGGTACAAGGTTCAGGATATTTACGATACAAGTTCAAAATGAGTTTAGATTCCATAAATGAAATGATAAATAGCTGACCCGAATCTTGCACGGCTCGGTTTTTCGTCTCTGCTACTGCAATTTAATTAACTTCGGACTTCATACTTCATATTTTATAGTCTGTGCTTAATACTTTATAATTCATACTTCATACTTCATACTTCATACTTCATACTTCATACTTCATACTTCATACTTCATACTTCATACTTCATACTTCATACTTCATACTTCATACTTCATACTTCATACTTCATACTTCATACTTCATACTTCATACTTCATACTTCATACTTCATACTTCATACTTCATACTTCATACTTCATACTTCATACTTCATACTTCATACTTCATACTTCATACTTCATACTTCATACTTCATACTTCATACTTCATACTTCATACTTCATACTTCATACTTCATACTTCATACTTCATACTTCATACTTCATACTTCATACTTCATACTTCATACTTCATACTTCATACTTCATACTTCATACTTCATACTTCATACTTCATACTTCATACTTCATACTTCATACTTCATACTTCATACTTCATACTTCATACTTCATACTTCATACTTCATACTTCATACTTCATACTTCATACTTCATACTTCATACTTCATACTTCATACTTCATACTTCATACTTCATACTTCATACTTCATACTTCATACTTCATACTTCATACTTCATACTTCATACTTCATACTTCATACTTCATACTTCATACTTCATACTTCATACTTCATACTTCATACTTCATACTTCATACTTCATACTTCATACTTCATACTTCATACTTCATACTTCATACTTCATACTTCATACTTCATACTTCATACTTCATACTTCATACTTCATACTTCATACTTCATACTTCATACTTCATACTTCATACTTCATACTTCATACTTCATACTTCATACTTCATACTTCATACTTCATACTTCATACTTCATACTTCATGCTTTATAGTCTGTGCTTTATACTTCATACTTCATACTTCATACTCCATACTTCATACTTAACACTTCATACTTCTTACTTTTTGTTTGCAGAATAATAGATTTTCCATAAAATGAGATATGAATTAGTGGTTCGATCAATTTCACATGACATTTTGGAAGTTTTGATGCAGTTTTTATCTTTCTCAAAACCTATACGTTTCACCGAGAAAGATCAACCATCCAAAGAAAATAACTATACATTTCTGTGTTTCAAATTACCTGAAAAATTTAGCTGTAATCACAAAATAACTGCAATGTTAAAGTTTTCACTAACACTGGAACAGAGGATGTCGGGTGGTTTGTATCTACGTTTGACATCTGAGCGAGTGAAATTTTAGGTTTTACTTCGAAACTGTGTTTTTATTTGCCCTGGGAAGCAATAAGGTAATCATTGAAGTTAAATTTCACAATTCAGCTATCCAATCTATCTATCTATTAGGTGGTTAAACAATTATCATAGTTTGAAATCTGCCTTCACAAATGTAATCAATATTTCGATGTTGCTTTTTCATTCTTCTAATCATAAATCTGGTTATTCATCGATTCAAATAATCAAATAAGTAAATCACTATTACATCTTAAACTCAATGATTAGGTTTTTATTCTATCTCGCTGTTTCATCTGTAGCAACAAAAAACGATAGCGGAATGCTTCGCATTTAATATAACAGATGGCACTATTCTCCGCGTCATCTTCTGACGTTAACGTTGTCACTCAGCAAAGCTGTCAAACCATGCATTCGTGTTCGTACCACAGCAGCTCGATGCGCATGCTCTCTGAAGCGACTGTAAATGCGCAGACTCACTTTGCCACTCAAACAACTCTACACGCAAGACCCTGAAAGCTGAGCCAAAATCTATTTCTAGCCTGCTGAGGTAAACAAAAACAACAGTTGGTTTGACAGCGGGAAGCCATGTTTCCCTCCTTGTTATTGTAGTCGCTGTTCCGCTTTGCGGTTGATATTCATAACAGGCGAAAAATCTCCCTCTCACGAAAAATTTACACTTTCCCCAACTTTGAGTTTTCGTGAGTGTATGAATGTATTAGTGCTTAGGATAAGTCTCTTCTCTCGTACACTCTCGGAAACGATCGTGCTTCGTCGGTATTTTGGCGCTTCGCGTGTTGTACATTTGTGAGACATAAATTTTCGCTGAGTTTAATTTTCTTTGGACAGACTTTTGTCAAAGGTTGACCAGACGGGTCAGATCAAATTGCTCTGCATGGCGGGATTAATGCCACCATAAAACATTCGTGATCCAAACGAGTTTACGTTGCATTGAATTTATCATTGCAACATTTGGGTCAGCCTGGTAACAAAAATTTGTTAACAATTTTCAAGGAAATCCACAACTATCGATGTCTGTTCAATCCACTGCTTGCTGAAGCCAATAAATTTGTCAAACAATTTATCCTATCGCGAATTGGCACATGCCCAGATTTACACTTGGGAAAATACCCAACAGAAAAAACAACCCTTGCGCACTCACGTAGACCCCCGTCTTTTTGTGTTCCTAGTTGTCTCGAGTCGAAAACAACTTGCCTAAACTTTGTATATTTATAACACAAACTCGTACTCGAATCGTACGTATGCGCGCAACGTTTACGTCGGAATGAGTATGTTGAAAGCGGTGCTCCGAATAATTTTATTCACAACAGGCTTCCACTGTCAGTCAGGTGGCGCCACCACTGTTTGGGGCAATCAAACAGATGAAGTTGTAGATAATTTCAATTGCAAAGTTATTATTTTAGTTTTTACACGTAAATGTCGCACCTGTGTTTGCCAAGTTTTGTGGAGAAATTTTCATACGAGAGAAAATATAATTTCATTATATGTATTTGGTCGCGAAATTTACAAAAAAAAAGCCAGCTGTTACTAATACTCTGTGCAGCCTACTTTTTTTTTAGCAAAATAATGTTGGAAGACTGCTTGGTAACAGTGTAGAGAACTACAACTGTTAAAGAATAACTAATAACGGTTGTGAATAGAATGTAGGACACAGATTTCGATTTTAACTACTAATAAGCACATGGTTGAGGAGCTACGTAATTTCAAGATTGCAGAGTCCGTTTTAGCAAGCGGGTTTTCGTGGGTTCGAATCTTAATTACCAGGGCCTGTCGATGCAAAGGTTACAAAAGCACAGCGTTATTCCGGGCTTGTAACTGATCAACACCTCATTTGAATCGCTTCGTTAGTGTACGTCGCAGTAGGGTTTTGCTCGAAATTGTAGAACGACCGTCGACTCTCGCACACGTTGGGTGGCAACTACTCATTTGACATGTTTGTCCAAAAATGTATTAAGACAGCGAGCCTTGCCAATGTCAGAAGCAAAAGAAGACGATTATAATATATTATCGATCTTTCATTTTTCCCAGTTTGAGCTTTAGGGCCCCACCTGTGTTGACCAGAGTTTAATGATAGAAGGTTTTTTCAATGTAAATTCTCGAGGAGTAAAATATTTTTAGATTTATTTATTTTTTTCATCCTGATGATCTTTAACAAATCTGGAGTATTTCCAGCTTATATAATAAGTCGGTTACTCTCATCTGTTTGAAATGTAATAAAATGTTGCTAATATATTAAGTCAAACGTATCGAGCGATACTCGAAATAAATGATTTCAAAATTTAGAATCATATTTTCCATTTGGATTTTGAAATGGCGTCCCAAGTAACACACAAAACATGTTAAAACATGAGTTACAGCGAAAGTAGTCATATAAGTGAGCGAAAACTACACTACAAGCGAAAATGAAAACTTATGTTATTATATAGTGTTTGAAGTTGTTTTTCATCAATAATACAATCGCATTTTTAATATCACGAGTTCAACAATAACAATATCCTCACTACGTCTTTTCGTAAGGCATTACACCATCTAATAACAACACTAGGTACCATGGAACGGGGTGAAATTGATCAATTTTTATAACAATTTCCAATTAACTAGCTTCACGTACATTTTTCCCGAAATAGTATAATTTTAAAACAAGTACTGGTATGTGCTCCAGTAAACCTCTATGGCTATTGGTGAAATTTCTATCGTCTACTTCATGAAATAAATTCGATTTGGGTGAAATTGATCACCATTGAAATCCATACATTCTTTTGACAATGTGCTTTTTTTTTTCGATATGCTAAAGATAAATGATGATGTCTGTGCTGAAAACTATCATTTACAGCTAGTTTGGAAACGAAAATAACAGTGTTTCAAGTTAAAATTTGTTTATTTTGGTCCACGAGCTGCTTGTTGTTAATTTTGCTCTTGTTTGATCGTCGTTAGACCGATTTCAATTCAGTTTGTTGCAAAAGCTCAAAAACTAGCTCTGAAATTAAAATCTTTGTGGTTTCCTGCGAATTCATCAGTATTTTTTTTAATGGTATGGAATGAGCATTGTTGAAAGTTACATTTTTTTTATCAAATTTGATTGAGTTTTGACTGAGTAAGAAGAATTTTTCGAAAATATGAAAAATTGCACCGGGCATGCAAGGGTTAACTTTGACAGGTATGTGAATCATGCAAAAGTTGCGTCTAAAGACAGGTTAACATTGCCTAGTGTTGTAAGAGCAATATCTTTTGATTAGTATTTTTTATTACGAATTTTCAGGTGATCAATTTCACACCACTGATCACTTTCACCTCATTCCACGGTACTTGTGCTTTTACTTGGAATAAAGGTCGTAGCACAGCCATCATGACATTACTTGATCAAACTAATATTTTAATTGTTTGAATGATTTTTATATTTATTGGGAGCGGGTCACATTGCGCCATCAGAAAATACACAAAACGCTTGCAGTATAACCAATATCACTTAGATTTTTGTTATCGTATATCTAACAACGTTTTGTAGTTTTGCTGAATGTTATGTCCTGATAACGTTGAAACTATGCGAAAACAGTTTTAATATTTAAGCGAAAGAAACAACTCATCTTGAAAGGCTGAATATAATTTTTTGTCTTCAATTTATGATTAATTAAAACTGCCACTGATAAAAACGATCTAGCTGCACTGAGTATAACAAAACATTTGCGCATTCGCTGGTTAACAGTTGTCATATCAACAGATTTGCGCATTGCAGTATTAGTATTCGAGATGTATTCTTCCATTTCATTCTATCAAGTTGGTTTCAATGCACTAATGTAATACTTCATATAGTATCGGTACTTGTTCTAGTCAGTGTTGCTGATTATCGCTTGATTACACTCTAATACGTAGGGGGCCATTCACATACCACGTGAAAAGCTTGGGGGGGGCATATATGGGCATTTGGCCACGGGGGGGTAGTAATCGTTGAAAATCTGTCCACGTGGTATGTGGATGGCCCCTAGTCTGCAACCAGAAGTACTCAGTACAGTGGCAACATGGTGCCATGGTGAGTGACTTACGTATGAGAAGCTTTTTTTCTCTTTGCACCATCTACGCTTCGGACCCGATCAGATCGATAAGAGTGGAAGACAGAGGTTTTTTTTTTTCGTGGTAATCTCATCACTCAGAATATTAAGATGATTTGCATCATTCTCTTCATTTGCATCGTTCACACCATTCGTTCGATTCGCATCAGTCATATTCTTTGGATCTTTTTTCCTGGGTGAACCGAAGCGATTACCTTTTTTTAACCAACAGTGCTGTGTAGTTGTAGTTTTTGAAGATAAAAAGAGCCTAGCAGTGATGACCCGTGGCCCCTTTAAAAAGAGGTGAAAGATGTCGTGGAGGAAAAGGCTGATGCCACAGGGGCAATAAAATATCGGTGCCTTGCCGATGTTTTCAGTTTTGTCAAATTCATTTTTAATTTCAGAAACCTATAATCAGTTGACTCCAAGAAACATATATTTAAACATACATTGAAAGAATGTCATTTTTTTTCTCAAATATCTCAAACAATACGTGCGAACATCTAAACTAATTTCTCAAACTATATCCCACAAAATTTAATTTGTTAAGAATACATTCCTTTTCAGATGTATCGAACACCCTATCCGATTAACAGAGAATTCGCTTGCCCACCCTATGTGGCGACGTGTGTTTGGATCTTGTGGGCATCACTCCGATTCCGGAAATACTCATAATGGATGGTTTTTGGCCTTTCTACTCTCTTTTCCAGAAACTAAAAGGCGCAGCCTTGGAATTCTAAATGGCATCTTGATTGCTGGCCTCCGGATATTAATTCTATAACAGAAACACTCATATTGCATGTATAGCCATTTTGTGATGTTTATTAAAAATCGGAAGTCGCCATCTTGGATTTTAAACGATTCCTGGCTCCTAAGCATCACTACGTCTCCATAAAAATCCCTCGTGGGTGGATGGATTTGCCATTGTCATTCTTGTCATTCTACTCAGCTCCTTTCACCGCAGTGCTTTCAGGAAGCTCAGCAGATAAATATTGTTTGTCGCTCTCTTCTAGCATGAGCGTTGATATGCTCTTTAGTGTGAGAACAGTTGTTTTCGCAGTGCAAGATGTTCTCCTGCACTCTAGAGGTTTTCCCAACCCAAAGTCGCCAATTAGAATTTAAAATTAGCTTCTGGCGTCGATTTGCAACCTCTGAGAATCATTCTGATACCCGAAACACTTATATTGGATGGCCTTCTAAGATTTTGTGCCAGAAACCGGAAGTCGCCATCTTTCATTTTAGAAAGGCATCTGGAGTTGATTGCTGGTTTCTGGATCTTGGGTTTCAAAATTGCGTCTAGAGTTTATTTCCGTCCTCTGGTCATAATTCTGATACCCCAAAGTCTGTTTTCTAGAGACTGAAAGTCGCAATTAAATCAATTCCAAGGAAAATGGCATCTAGAATTGATTACTAGTCCTCGGGCGTTACCCCCATTTCAGAAAATTGCATATATAGTCATTTTAGGATGTTTATAAGAAACCGCAATTTCAAAGTGACATCTAGAATTGATTTCCGACCTCTCGGTTATAGAAACACCAATATTGTATTGTGTCATCAAGCGTTACAGAAACAAGCGATGTTGTGAGCTTAAAAAGGCCTAGGGTGGCATTGTGCAGCTCGATTCGAACGATTTTCGCTATTTTCGAGCACGTCACATACTGCCAGTTTTGCTTTAAGCTCAAAAGGAGCTGTCAATGTCATTTGTCCTTCAGCTCATCTAACCCGCAAAGTCGAAAAAAATACGGAAAACGAAACATAACGCCCACCAGCAATCATTTAGTTTTGTTCGAGTCACTCGAAACGAAATGCGCTTAAAGTACAGTTTGTTATTTTTCGTATATTTCGACTTGATGATTAGCTTAAATTTGATAAAAAAATATTGGAAATCGGTCAAATGGACTAAAAGTAACAAATTTTTTCAAGTTGAAAATTTTGGAAAATAAAAGATTTCTTAAATCACTTGTTTTGTGTCACCTTCAACATCAAACAAAAAAACGAGTTTAAAATTTTTCGACGAAGAACATTTATAGCGATTTTAAACATGATCAGAACAATGAATAAAATCGATAGGGTCGTTCTAGCACGAAATTGCTGTATATCAATATATAGGGTATCGGCTCTATTATCGTCCAGTTTGTCCAATTGTCGTCCAGGTGATTGATGAAGTCATAGAGAACTAATCTTTTGCAGGAAAATGCTCTGCATTATGAAGAACCATCATGCAAGAAATTAACGCTCTAGGACATCATTTACCCCTTTAGGCGATAATAGGTAAAACCTGATGATAATAAAGCCGATACCCTATATACAATAAAATTAATTGACGCGTAAAATGTTGTTCAATTTCATTAAAGAAGTAAAAATTTGCATACTTTTAAAAAAATCGCTAAACTTCAAAAAATTAAAACAGAATAAATAAGTTTTCTGTGAAAACCTTTTTTAAGTCTGCAGGACGCAGAAAAATTACTTTTTTTTATAATGATTCTGTAGAATTTTAACTTCCAATGAAACATTTTTCTAAAAATATCTTTAATTTCTCTAATGGTCTTCCATTGGCGTCATTTTGAGCGGAAGAGTTAGATTCAAATATATGACTCAATGAAAACAGATCTAGTTTCCAAATACGCTCTCTCGTGATGCATCGGAGCTGGTGATGTTGCACAAACAAGCACATGCAGATGGCTATTTAGGATTAATTTACCATCGTCATCGTCAATGTAAAACAATTCTTTAGCTTCCGCTTTGCAGGAGTCTATAACGGCGCTGGTCACGTCTATACGGTTGGATAGAGAAAGAAGACTAGAAGTGTTAGAACCGTTGTGACCGGAAACCGAGTATACCTCTGCATCTCTAACGATTGTTACGGAATGGAAGGTACTTTATGAATGTAGTAGTAAGTGACAGATTTCATACTTTCACCCTTTCTGCTACTCTTAAACTCTACTGCTCTCCTTTACCGAGCATGCTTAGTTGCTCCCGCCAAGTATGTGCAATTATGATTGCCTAGAGGTGTACTCATTCAAACGTGTTTGATCTTTTATGAAATTTATCATGAGGGAATCATAAAAATTGAGGTACGGGGGGAGTCAGAGAATAAACCCATGCGTAAACGTTCCTCTGACACCGAACGGTCTGATTCTACCAAGATTCGAATTCATCACCAATCCCATGTCAAAGCGAACTCTGGAAACATAATATTATGAGCTCCCCTATTGCAAAGTTACAGGTAAGCTTCTGTTGAAAAACATTTTTGAAGACGCTTTGGTTCTATCTCTTGAAAATCGACCACATAAAGGTAGTTTTATAAACAGACATTCTTAAAGTTTCTATATAAAGATAATGCAAATTAGTTATTCTTAGAACCAGGGCAATTTTCGCATCAGGAAAGCAAAAATTTTCTTCTGTTGCTCATTACAATCACTCAGTAGTATCGAAGGTGTTTTGTTTCGTTTCTCATTCTCGAGTCTCCGTCGCACCGCCTACATTGCAAAAATCTACGCTAAACTCGATGCAAAAGACCTAGGGCTTTATACCTTGTAGTATTTTGTTCACATTTGAAGTATACAACTCTCTGCTGAACATACCTTAAACATATTTTGTAAAGCTGCAAATAGTTGCAAAAACAACATGCTACATTTGAAAGATAAAGAAGAAGTCACTTTTATTATATAAGTACAAATTTTCACCTCTCTTTCAGGTGGATTAATAAAAATCTATTTGCTCCAAACCTTACTCCTTGAGATCTACGAAAACCACTAAAAACCACTGTGTGCTGGAGTGCTGCAACTGAATATAATAACTGACCATTAGTTTAGGCTTTCTACTATTAAATCCATAACAATTTATTCTTAGATGAAAAAGCTTTTAGTATTTCGTTCTATTTTGAAACTAGTTTTATATGTTCAAATTTTCGCTTAGCAGCAGCATTGAGATTTTTCTTTTATTCTCCTTTTTGAATATTTTAATTAAATCAAAGCTTGTATATACCCAAGATCTGCTCAGAATAACAGCAATTTGTTTTATCCCATCGCGTTCAATTGTCAAACCATCGCGCGAAGTGTCCCTGATCTAACCTAGCACTATTGTATTCTCTCACCTCGAACAACCGGACACCGAAAGCTGGAAAGTTTTACTGGCCAAGAAATATCAAAAATACAACAAAACACACATTTCTCTGACGAATTATCTACAACGTGTGGGTCCAAAAATAAACCATTGAATAAATGGACCAGAAACGTAGCCTCCTCCTACGTGCATAGCACTAAATCACTGTGTCACACCTAGCCGCATCGTGCTGCCGTGAATCCACAGGTTATTTTTTTGCTGTCACTCGACATGACACAGTCGCTATGACTATTTTGGATGTTTTTAGTAAGTGGCTGAATGAAAGGCTATATACGAGAGGTGACAAACAGTGGCAAGAAGAATATTCTCGTCGGTTTCTTACTCATCCGGTTATTCTCAGCTTGGTCACATCGTCATCTTCCTCCTCCTCTGGGTGGATCAACGTGGTATTTGATTCATTTCACAAATGGTAGTAAAATAAATAGGAAAAAATAGGGTAATTTTCGGGAAACATTTAGAGTACTTATTTGTACAATGAAGCCCAGTCGACCAGCAGACTTTAGCTTATTTCAGTATTTTATCCTCACAACCCCTGAACCCAGCGCAAAATGGCGCACCAGCAGCCGCCACACGTAAAACTGTGTGATTCGTGATCTATTTTTACTTCTCACTCGCGCGTTTACACGCTTTGATGCGAATCGATTACACGACAAGCGTGAAGTGGATAGAACACCCAAAGGCTAGGCGTCTCCATTTTAGCCCTTCAAAAAGGGAGATTTTTTTCTGATGGTTGCCGATGCAAATGGATGTGGAAACCTTAAAACATTCATTCAGATAGGAAACAGGAAAAAACTAACACAAAAACCGTGTTTGTGCAACAAATGCAATCGAAACCGTAATCTTCGCTTTATTTTGCAAATCAAGCCAAAATAAATTAACGTACATACTGATACAAAGTATGCAATCAATTTCAATTTACATTAACGGTAGTGACAGCAAAAAGCATCTCAGATTGAATTGATCGTTGTAACATTGATTAAGGGATTTGTTGTTCACGAAATTCACAAATTCGAATATTCACAGACAAATATGCGGAAATACTTCACTTTCTAACCTTGACGGGTAAACGTCACTTTTGACCACTAATTATCGTCGGGGTTGATCTCCTGGTGATGGTCTACGGGAAGGGTGTAACACAATTTTTTTAAGGAAGCTTCTCATTGCTTACCGTAAATATCAACGGTTGGTGATAAATTGCTCCGCACTTTGCGTTGCTTGAGCTCGGCGTGATATTTAACTGCTACTACTGTCATCAAGTAAAGCTGATAAATTGCTTTGAGTTTTTGTTCGTTACAGTTTTCTACCCCTAGCTAGACTGAAAAAAATGAAATTTAATTGAAGATTTGTTGAAGTAAGATTTTTAGAGCCAGAAAAATAAATACATAGCACAGTTGTGTTAAGAGAAGAAAAACAAACAAATTTAACTGCCGACTCCATTTTGTCCATCCGCTGAAGAAGCTGGTGTCACCTAGTTAGAGCGTCATCGCCATTAACGTTGCGATAATTAATTATTTGCTGTCAAAACTGGTCCCGCAGTCGGTTCAAGTTTCCATCCAGTACAAGTGCCGACTAGCCGCATCCGAAAAAGCAAGATAGTGCCATGTCCCGTGCACAATATAAACGGTTAGCTTCAGGCGCGGCGAATCGCCCAAGAAAATTGTCTAATTTTAGAACCCCGAAGCGTCCGACAAACCGCGAGCTCTCGATAGCGCGACATGCCGCGTAAGTTTGTACATCGCAAACGATGGCTTCGAATCGAATAATATTATGAATGCGAGTGGGATTGGTGAGGAAATTTATACATCCCCCGTCTCTGCATGCTTTGTTTCACTATAAATTCCATTTTCCAACACTAATCTCGACTTCCTATTCCACCCACAGAGTGCAATCGACATACGTCCTACCGCAGCCACAAGGAACTACGGCCGAAGGTGAACACTCCGGAACGGCAGGACCACAACGGATTCCAGGAGCACCACCAGCCGGAACAGCACTACGAGCACACAACCTACCGATCGATTTGCCTGATTCAGACCTCGGAAGGTAAATTTCATTAAGATTTGTTCGTTCTTTTCTTGTAAATAAAAATATTAGCTAGAAATAAACGCTGTGGGTTCATAATGGTAAACTAATTGCACAAAGCAGTAGACATTCGTTCGCTTTTTTCCGAGTAGTAGTTTGAAAGTTTTGGTTCACCGTGGTTTTGGATTTTTTTAAAATATTTTAAAACCTAACAACTAGCCCCGGTAATTAGTTTATTCGATATAGAACAAATATAATGCGTGTTTTATTGATGCTTTAAAAGAAAATGACCAACCAAAAACTAATCCCCATAAGCTGACCTCCGCTCTGTGTTTTTCTTTTGTTTAACCTCCCACGAGTGCCCCTAATTTTAAGGTGTGCACTTTGTAGCGTTGAAGTTTAACAATGTAAATTAGAAAATGATACAACTTTCCGCTAGATCCTGCTGAAATAGTATACGACACAAATTCAGTTTGTACGGGTTTTGGTGCACCTTTTATATTAAGATTCTTTTTTAAAGATATTGATTGAAAAACATATTCGTGCCTGTCGAAATTTTGTTTACTTGTTAACTTAATAAGGATGAGATAGAATTTCATAAATACGAATTCTGGTTTGTAAAAAATTTGTTCCACTATTTAAATATATCAAAACTAACAGGCAAATTGCGAAAATAGAAACAAAATCTTCCGATCAATAACAGTTCCAAAAGTAAATATGAAATTATATTGTCAAGTTTAGTATAAAATATTTAAATACAAAAATGTAAATATAAGGATCAAACCTATTGCTCAAATATGATTGACATTTAGGTTTATTTCTTTACACGTTACACGTATTTGACATTTTTAAGATTTTTGACATCTTTGGCATTTATTTTCAACATTTTCGAATTTTTGATATTCTGGATATTATTGGCATTTTGGATATTTTTAACACTATCAATGTGAAAATGTTCCCAAACTAAGTTAGGAATAGCAAAAAATACTTTTGTTGACAATAAATGACCAAAAAGAGAATTATTCATAGTAAAGTTCAGAGAAACGATTGTGAATGTCCAATTAACATCACACTAACACTTTTTGAGACGAAAAAGGAATAAAAATCAAATGATTCTGAATTAAACCCGGAATAAATAAGAACAGAAGGCCAAAATGGAAAATCACCCCAAATTGAGCTTAGAATGACAAAATAAACACCTCTAATTTAATAAAATAATATGTTCAATATGGCGTGAAAATGCTCATAGATAACAGAAATGACGAAAATGAAGATAATCAAAATTATGCTCAGAAGATCAAATAACATTTCTCAAGTCCAAAATGCTGCTGAATTTATTTCTGAATGGTGTATAGTTACATTTCTGACATTTATAATATTTATGACATTCATTACATTTATGACATTCATTCCATATATGACATTTATGATATTTTTGACGTTTATAATATTTATGACATTTTTAGCATCTATGACAATTATGACATTTTTGTCATTTATGGCATTCTTGACATTTTTGGCATTTTTGACATTTATGACATTTTGGACTTTTATGACATTCATGACATTTATGACATTTATGACATATAAGACATTTATGAAATTTATAACATTTGACATTTATGCCATTCATGACAATTATGACATTTCTGACAATTATGACATTTATGACATTTATGACTTTTATGACATTTATGACATTTATGACCTTTATGACATTTATGACATTTATGACATTTATGACATTTATGAAATTTATGACGTTTATTACATTTATGACCTCTATGACATCTATGACATGTATGACTTTTGTGACATTTATGACATTTATGACATTTATGAGATTCATAACGTTTATTACTTTTATGACATTTATGACATTTATGACATATATGACATTTATGACATTTATGACATTTATGACATTCATGACATTTATGACATTTATGACATTTATGACATTTATGACATTTATGACATTTATGACATTAATGACATATATGACATTTATGACATTTATGACATTTATGACATTTATGACATTTATGACATTTATGACATTTATGACATTTATGACATTTATGACATTTATGACATTTATGACATTTATGACATTTATGACATTTATGACATTTATGACATTTATGACATTTATGACATTTATGACATTTATGACATTTATGACATTTATGATATTTATGACATTTATAACATTTATGACAATTATGACATTTATTACTTTTATGACATTTATTACATTTATTACATTTATGATATTTATGACATTCATGACATTCATGACATTTATAACGTTTATAACATTTATGAAATTGATGACTTTCATGGTATTTAAGACATTTAACATATATAAGCCTTTTAAGACATTTATGACCATAATAACATTCATGACACTTATGACATTTATAACATTTATGTCATTGTTTATGACATACATGACATTTATGACATTTATGACATTAATAACATTGAAAACATTTATGACATTCATGGAATTCATGCCATTTATGTCATTTATAACATTTCTGAAATTTATAACTTTTATGGCATTTTAGACACATTTATGCACATTTATGCCTTTTAAGACATTTATGACATATGTGACATTAATGACATTTAGGACATTTATGATAATCATGACATGTATGATATATAAGACATTTATGGCATTCATGACGATTATAATATTTATGTCATTTATGAGATTTAGAACATATATGGCATTAATGGCATTTGCGTCATCCTCGACATTTTGTGACATTTTTGACTTTTTTGTTAAATTAGATATTTGAAACAATTTTGACAAGATTATAGACATTTCGGAGATTATGGAGCTTTGTACATTTAAGGCATTGAAGACTTTTGAGTCGTTCTCGACATAATAGACCTTTTATATATTTTAGACATTCTAGACATTTTAACCTCTTTAGATATATTACATCTCTAAGACAGTTTGGACATTTTAGACATTTATGAAATTTAGGACTCATTAGACATTTTAGACAGTTTAGACAGTTTAGACATTTTGAACATTTAAAACATTTTAGATACATAGACATTTTAGACATTTTTGGTATTTTACACATTCTAGACATTTTAGGCATTTTGGACATTTTAGAAATTTTAGACATTTTAGACATTTTAGACATTTAAGACATGTTAGACATTTTATACATTTTAGATATTTTAGCAATTTTAGATATTTTGAATGTTTAGGCATTTTAGATATTTTAGACATTTTAGATATTTTAGTTATTTAAGACAGTTTAAACATTTTAGATATTTTAGACATTTTAGAAATTTTAAAAATTTTAGAAATATTGGACATTTAAACATTTTAGACATTTTGGATATTTTAGACATTTAAGACAGTTCAGACAGTTTAAACATTTAAGACAATTTAGACATGTCAGACATTTTAGACAGTTTAGATAGTTTAGACATTATAACCATATTAGACATTTTAGACATTTTAGACATCTTAAACATCTTAGATATTTTAGAATTTTTTTAAATTTTAGGCATTTTAGACTTTTAAGACAATTTAGATCTTTTAGAAATTTTGGATATTTTAGACTTTTTAGATATTTTAGACATTTTTGGAATTTCTAAAATTTTAGAAATTTTGGACATTTCAAACATTTCAGACATTTTAGACATTTTGGATATTTTAGACATTTTCGATATTTTAGACATTCAAGACAGTTTAGACAGTTTTAACATTTTAGACATTTCAGACATTTTAGACATTTTAACATTTTAGACATTTTAGACAGTTTAGATAGTTTAGACATTTTAAACATATTTGACATTCTAGGCATTTTAGACATCTTAGATATTTTAGAAATTTTTGAAATTTTAGACATTTTGGATATTTTAGACATTTAAGACAGTTTAGACAGTTTAAACATTTAAGACTATTTAGACATTTCAGACATTTTAGACATTTTATACAGTTTAGATAGTTTAGACATTTTAAACATATTAGACATTTAGAAATTTCAGACTTCTTAGATATTTTAGAAATTTTAGACATTTTAGACATTTCCGACATTTCCGACATTTCATACATTTCAGGCATTTTAGACCTTTTAGAAATTTTGAACATTTTAGACATTTTAGATATTTTAGACATTTTAGACATTTTTGTCATTTTACATACATATTTAAGACATTTTAGACATTTTGGATATTTTAGACATTCAAGACAGTTCAGACAGTTTTAACATTTTAGACATTCTAGACATTTTAGTCATTTTAGACATTTGAGACATTTTAGACATTTTAACATTTTAGACATTTTAGATAGTTTAGACAATTTGAACATATTTGACATTTTAGGCATTTTAGACTTTTTAGACATTTTAGACCTTTTAGAAAATTTGAACAGTTCAGGCATTTTAGATATTTTAGACATTTTTGTCATTTTACACATTTAAGACATTTTAAACAATTTGGATATTTTAGACATATTGGATATTTTAGACATTTAAGACAGTTTAGACAGTTTTAACATTTGAGACATTTCAGAGATTTTAGAAATTTTAGACATTTTAGACATTATAGAAAGTTCAGATAGTTTAGACATTTTAAACATATTTGACATTTTAGGCATTTTAGACATCTAAGATATTTCAGAAATTTTTGAAATTTTAGACATTTTAGACATTTGGGATATTTTAGACATTTAAGACAGTTTAGACAGTTTAGACAGTTTGAACATTTAAGACTTTTCAGACATTTCAGACATTTTAGACATTTTAGACAGTTTAGATAGTTTAGACATTTTAAACATATTTGACATTTTAGGCTTTTTAGACATCTAAGATATTTCAAAAATTTTTGAAATTTTAGACATTTTGGATATTTTAGACATTTAAGACAGTTTAGACAGTTTAAACATTTAGGACTTTTCAGACATTCCAGACATTTTAGACAGTTTAGATAGTTTAGACATTTTAAACATATTAGACATTTTAGATTTCTTAGATATTTTAGAAATTTTAGACATTTTAAACATTTAAGACATTTTAGACATTTCAGACATTTTTGACAGTTTAGACATTTCAGACATTTTAGACATTTTAGACATTTTACTTTTTTTCTGTATGATGTCCACGGTCCATACAAAATTTTTTGAATTCATATAGGCAAAACTGTTTACGTGGTATGTGGATGGCCCCTAAGACATTTTCACATTTTTGAAACTTTAATATAAGGGTATTTGTTGAATTATTAAGGGCACAGTTCGATAGCAAAAGGTTGTTTTTTCATTAAAAAATCAATAACGACCGAAGACGTTAATAAAGAACATTTATATAAAATCGAAGAAAACCGGCTGTAACTCGGTAAAGCCATTTTGTGTAAAAGACCATATCGACTTTCAAGTTTAGCTTATAACGCGTGACAAACCGCACTTGAAATCTATCCAACTTTTTCCCTATTACTCAAAGCTCTAACAAAATTTACAAAAATGTTCTCAAGAAGTTGTACTTAAAGATTGAGCAATATAATTTTTGACGTTGACTAACGTCTATATCGAAGTTAGGCCCCTGAATTTAAAAATCTAGTAATTCAACCAGGGAAAACCAGAGAAAAGTGGTCAGGTTTTGAGCGCTTATTTTGCAGTCATCTATAATCAGGTTTTCGAGGTTTTGGCATCAATCGATCAGAAATTCTTTTACGGTTAAATTTATGTAACAAAAACAAACTATTGTTTGAGATACACTATTGAAAAATTGGTAATTAATATCGATTGTCTAAATCAAACCGCGCAGCCAATCACTACCTCTCTTCCCAAGCACAGTCGACACTAACGGATACAATCGATCTGACTTTGTTGTTATTGTTGTTGTCACTTTCTGTTTCCGATGTTTATGCTGCTGCTAGCGGAAAAAACCTTGCAAATATGCATCTTTTTGTTGGTGTTAATTTTACGACAGCGGCCGGCGCCCCATCATTCTGATTCCAAAACCGCACCAGTGACATGCGGACGCTAGGTGATAGCAGCTGATAGGAGGAAATACAAAATAGTACCGGTCATCTCGTGCCGGTTTCACCCGTAATGCTGGTGGCTTTAGTAGTAAATGGCTGGAAGTTGTGGGTTCGTGTCCCACCTGCTGAACTATATTTTTCGTAGTTTCTACAATCATATTTTCAGTTAGTTTAATTTTCTATCTTCATTACTACATTTTCTCCTTAAATTAAAATTAAAAGTAAATGGCTACTGCAAAACACTTAAATGGCTGGAATTCTGGACGGACTAACCAGGAAACTATAATCGGCAACTGGCACCTTTTGGTGCCTCGAAATTTTGGTACAGAAGCGGCTAATTGAATTTTCTGTTTTACCAAATGCTGCTGCTAGTGGAAAAAACCTTGCAAAAATGCATGTTTGTGTTGGTGTTAATATTATGACAGCGGCCGGCGCAGCTTTCAAGAAACATTTGTCTCTACCATTCCATCATCTATGTAGCCCATCCCTCTTTCTATTTATCTGACGAAGCCTTGGTATAAAACGTATCGTTCGAACATTTCACCCCATCAGTTTCATTATTAAACCGTACCGGATACATACGGACGCTCGGTGTTAGCAGCTAAAAGGAGGAAAAACAAAATAGTACCGGTCATCTCGTGCCGGTTTGACCCGTGATGCTGGTGGCTACTGCAAAGTACTAAAATGGCTGGAATTCTGGACGGAAACCAGTAAACAAGAAATCGGCAACTGGCACCTTTTGGTGCCTCGCAGTTTTATAATAGAAGCGGTTAGTTGAATTTTATGTTTTACAATTGCTGCTGCTAGCGGAAAACAAAAACCTTGCAAAAATGCATGTTTATGTTGATGTTAATTTCACGACAGCGCTAGGTGTTAGCAGCTGAAAGGAGGAAAGACAAAATAGTACCGGTCATCTCGTGCCGGTTTCACCCGTTATGCTGGTGGCTTTTAGTAGATTAACCAGAAAACAACAATGTTATCGGCAACTGGCACCTTTTGGTGCCTCGAAATTTTGGTACAGAAGCGGCAAATTGAATTTTCTGTTTTACCAAATGCTGCTGCTAGCGGAAAAAACCTTGCAAAAATGCATGTTTGTGTTGGTGTTAATATTACGACAGCAGCCGGCGCAGCTTTCAAGAAACATTTGTCTCTACCATCATCTATGTAGCCCCTCCTTCTTTCTATTTATCTGACGAAGCCTTGGTATAAAACGTATCGTTCGAACATTTCACCCCATCAGTTTCATTATTAAACCGTACCGGGTACATACGGACGCTCGGTGTTAGCAGCTAAAAGGAGGAAAAACAAAATAGTACCGGTCATCTCGTGCCGGTTTGACCCGTAATGCTGGTGGCTACTGCAAAATACTAAAATGGCTGGAATTCTGGACGGAAACCAGTAAACAAGAAATCGGCAACTGGCACCTTTTGGTGCCTCGCAGTTTTATAATAGAAGCGGTTAGTTGAATTTTATGTTTTACAACTGCTGTTGCTAGCGGAAAAAAACCTTGCAAAAATGCATGTTTATGTTGATGTTAATTTCACGACAGCGCTAGGTGTTAGCAGCTGGAAGGAAGAAAGACAAAATAGTACCGGTCATCTCGTGCCGGTTTCACCCGTTATGCTGGTGGCTTTTAGTAGATTAACCAGAAAACAACAATGTTATCGGCAACTGGCACCTTTTGGTGCCTCGAAATTTTGGTACAGAAGCGGCAAATTGAATTTTCTGTTTTACCAAATGCTGCTGCTAGCGGAAAAAACCTTGCAAAAATGCATGTTTGTGTTGGTGTTAATATTATGACAGCGGCCGGCGCAGCTTTCAAGAAACATTTGTCTCTACCATTCCATCATCTATGTAGCCCATCCCTCTTTCTATTTATCTAACGAAGCCTTGGTATAAAACGTATCGTTCGAACATTTCACCCCATCAGTTTCATTATTAAACCGTACCGGGTACATACGGACGCTCGGTGTTAGCAGCTAAAAGGAGGAAAAACAAAATAGTACCAGTCATCTCGTGCCGGTTTGACCCGTAATGCTGGTGGCTACTGCAAAATACTAAAATGGCTGGAATTCTGGACGGAAACCAGTAAACAAGAAATCGGCAACTGGCACCTTTTGGTGCCTCGCAGTTTTATAATAGAAGCGGTTAGTTGAATTTTGTGTTTTACAATTGCTGTTGCTAGCGGAAAAAAAACCTTGCAAAAATGCATGTTCATGTTGATGTTAATTTCACGACAGCGCCAGGATGTTAGCAGCTGAAAGGAGGAAAGACAAAATAGTACCGGTCATCTCGTGCCGGTTTCACCCGTTATGCTGGTGGTTTTTAGTAGATTAACCAGAAAACAACAATGTTGGTGTTAATATTATGACAGCGGCCGGCGCAGCTTTCAAGAAACATTTGTCTCTACCATTCCATCACCTATGTAGCCCCTCCCTCTTTCTAATTATCTGACGAAGCCTTGGTATAAAACGTATCGTTCGAACATTTCACCCCATCAGTTTCATTATTAAACCGTACCGGGTACATACGGACGCTCGGTGTTAGCAGCTAAAAGGAGGAAAAACAAAATAGTACCAGTCATCTCGTGCCGGTTTGACCCGTAATGCTGGTGGCTACTGCAAAATACTAAAATGGCTGGAATTCTGGACGGAAACCAGTAAACAAGAAATCGGCAACTGGCACCTTTTGGTGCCTCGCAGTTTTATAATAGAAGCGGTTAGTTGAATTTTGTGTTTTACAATTGCTGTTGCTAGCGGAAAAAAAACCTTGCAAAAATGCATGTTCATGTTGATGTTAATTTCACGACAGCGCCAGGATGTTAGCAGCTGAAAGGAGGAAAGACAAAATAGTACCGGTCATCTCGTGCCGGTTTCACCCGTTATGCTGGTGGTTTTTAGTAGATTAACCAGAAAACAACAATGTTGGTGTTAATATTATGACAGCGGCCGGCGCAGCTTTCAAGAAACATTTGTCTCTACCATTCCATCACCTATGTAGCCCCTCCCTCTTTCTAATTATCTGACGAAGCCTTGGTATAAAACGTATCGTTCGAACATTTCACCCCATCAGTTTCATTATTAAACCGTACCGGGTACATACGGACGCTCGGTGTTAGCAGCTAAAAGGAGGAAAAACAAAATAGTACCAGTCATCTCGTGCCGGTTTGACCCGTAATGCTGGTGGCTACTGCAAAATACTAAAATGGCTGGAATTCTGGACGGAAACCAGTAAACAAGAAATCGGCAACTGGCACCTTTTGGTGCCTCGCAGTTTTATAATAGAAGCGGTTAGTTGAATTTTGTGTTTTACAATTGCTGTTGCTAGCGGAAAAAAAACCTTGCAAAAATGCATGTTCATGTTGATGTTAATTTCACGACAGCGCCAGGATGTTAGCAGCTGAAAGGAGGAAAGACAAAATAGTACCGGTCATCTCGTGCCGGTTTCACCCGTTATGCTGGTGGTTTTTAGTAGATTAACCAGAAAACAACAATGTTGGTGTTAATATTATGACAGCGGCCGGCGCAGCTTTCAAGAAACATTTGTCTCTACCATTCCATCACCTATGTAGCCCCTCCCTCTTTCTATTTATCTAACGAAGCCTTGGTATAAAACGTATCGTTCGAACATTTCACCCCATCAGTTTCATTATTAAACCGTACCGGGTACATACGGACGCTCGGTGTTAGCAGCTAAAAGGAGGAAAAACAAAATAGTACCAGTCATCTCGTGCCGGTTTGACCCGTAATGCTGGTGGCTACTGCAAAATACTAAAATGGCTGGAATTCTGGACGGAAACCAGTAAACAAGAAATCGGCAACTGGCACCTTTTGGTGCCTCGCAGTTTTATAATAGAAGCGGTTAGTTGAATTTTGTGTTTTACAATTGCTGTTGCTAGCGGAAAAAAAACCTTGCAAAAATGCATGTTCATGTTGATGTTAATTTCACGACAGCGCCAGGATGTTAGCAGCTGAAAGGAGGAAAGACAAAATAGTACCGGTCATCTCGTGCCGGTTTCACCCGTTATGCTGGTGGTTTTTAGTAGATTAACCAGAAAACAACAATGTTGGTGTTAATATTATGACAGCGGCCGGCGCAGCTTTCAAGAAACATTTGTCTCTACCATTCCATCACCTATGTAGCCCCTCCCTCTTTCTAATTATCTGACGAAGCCTTGGTATAAAACGTATCGTTCGAACAATTCACCCCATCAGTTTCATTATTAAACCGTACCGGGTACATACGGACGCTCGGTGTTAGCAGCTAAAAGGAGGAAAAACAAAATAGTATCGGTCATCTCGTGCCGGTTTGACCCGTGATGCTGGTGGCTACTGCAAAATACTAAAATGGCTGGAATTCTGGACGAAAACCAGTAAACAAGAAATCGGCAACTGGCACCTTTTGGTGCCTCGCAGTTTTATAATAGAAGCGGTTAGTTGAATTTTATGTTTTACAACTGCTGTTGCTAGCGGAAAAAAACCTTGCAAAAATGCATGTTTATGTTGATGTTAATTTCACGACAGCGCTAGGTGTTAGCAGCTGAAAGGAGGAAAGACAAAATAGTACCGGTCATCTCGTGCCGGTTTCACCCGTTATGCTGGTGGCTGTTAGTAATAAATGGCTACTGCAAAATACTAAAATGGCTGGAATTCTGGACGAGAATAATCGGAAACTGGTACCTTTTGGAGCCTCGAAATTTTGTTACAGAAGTTTTGTAAAAGAAGCGTTGCAATTCCCTCTACTATTTGCTTCAATGGAATATTTTTTTTTTTTTAAGAATACGGTAGTCAACGTCATGCGGTCGTGTCTTGAATACCACCCTCCTACTTTTTTCGATATTGTTAAAAACGGAAAAGACATTTACCCTACATAAAATTAATTCTTTAAGTATACTACGACGTTCAAGGCGTACGAAGAATGGGTTAATTATTTTGCTGATACGTGAAAATTTTAGCTGTTTCAAAAAAATTTTGAGTATAAGATAAACTCATTCCCGACGGGTGACATTCGAACTTTGATTCAAGTTCAACAATTATACTTGAAAATTTTCACAATGAAATTATCCAGTAAGGTTAGAGAACAGATTGATCTTTAATATGCAATACAGTTTGTGTTAATTGTGTATATAGTTGATGAGTAATAAGAGTTTGAAGTTCATTTTTTGAGGTAAAAACTGATTTTTCTCCGCTACAGTAGGCCAACTTATTTTATTGTTTATCAAATAACATTTGTTTGTTTATGTAAAAGAAGACAAAGGTGGTGATAGGATGAGGATTGTTATGTTGTTACGCAACACAAGAAAAGGTTCCTGTGATGGAACGCAGATGGCAGATGTTTTATGCGCGTCATTTATCATGTGAGAAGTTATATTAAAGAGAGATTTGAACTACACATCAATTATTAAAAGAAGTCAGTACTTCGTTATTCCAAGCGTTGCTATTGTTAATAACAAATTGCAGAGACAAACTTCTGCATGGTATGAATATTTTTTTGAGCAATCCAGTATTTTTTCATGAGCAATGGTTTTTGTAAATTGGTTTTTTTTTTTCAATCTCATTCATTTTTAGTTATTTTGAAAGTTTAGTTTGAATATAACATATGTAACATCAATCAATTGAGAAAATCAACTATTACTCAAGTTATGAAATTTAAAAAAAATTAAATCGTTAGAAAACAATTTTTCGAAAATAATCAAATAATGGAGAGTTATTAGATATTGGAGAAAACAGCTGTGCAGTGGATCCGTATAAGAAGCGAGATGCAGATTTGTTATCGAGTAAGCAATGTTACATCAAGCAATCATAGTTACATCTTGAACTTCAACTGGATATTCCAAAAAAATAATTTATCATTTTAGATTAAATACCCACTTTTAATAGTCCATTTGTGGCTAGCCACTACGGGCCAACTAGTTCTCTTATATTATATTACAATGCATTGCGTGACGGGGGATTGAAAATTGTCAACTTCCGAGTTACGTAACATGCGAATGTTCCCTAAGAGAAAAACTATTGACGCAAGGTAACCGTATTAATGAAATGAATACTTCCGAATCTTCCGAATGTGATGGTTATCGCAATTACGGCATTTTTGTGTTATTATTATAATTTTTGAAAGGTTTCTTGTATTTATTGGAACTAAGGACACATTGTAAACTTGTTTTTAATATGAATGCTGAATAAACTGCTAACGTACTCAGACATTGTGAAAAAACAACAATAAGAATAAATTTAATATGTTTTACACATAATGTCATATAAGACACTTTTGAGAATATTTATGATACATATGTCACTTATGAAAAGAATTGATTTGATCACAACTCACATTCCTTCACTGAATATCTGCAAGTTTAAGTTTGGTTCTGCATTTCCAAACATTAAACGACTAAGTAAATTTGTTACGTAGTTTATGGATAACCCCACAAACCAAGTGCATAAAGTAGAAGTAGAAATATATAAAATCAGATATTGAACTATTTCATATGAAAAGTCTAAGAAATATGTGATAAATAATGGATATCGACTGATTCATATTTTCGTGACGTTACAACGGAGTGAGAATACCCCTTGCTGAAAAATGAGCGTTGTAACGTCACGAAATATAAAAGCTTCTCAAATATAGATGTTACCAGTTATAGGCACTCTAAACATGGCAAAATGTTCGATTATTATTTGTTATCAAATCGTGGAAGAAGAAATTGTGATAAAATTCCAAACAGAGCAGAGTTTTTGACTTTTGTAAGAAAAGTCCCGACACCTCAATTTCTCGCGCGTTGTAACGTCACGCTACATTTTTACTCCCCAAGGTAATATAAACAAAGAAAATTAATATCTTATACATCATTCTTATAGGAAATTTTGTCAACTTTCCGAATCTGTAATAATATCAAAGGGTTTTATGAAAAAAATACAAGTTAGAATTAAAATGATGCCAACAGAATAGTCAAAACGTTGTAACGTCACGGTAGAATGTGTCACGTATATAAATTTTTGAAATTCCAAATGCAGGTTGACTGACACAATTCTGCTGTTAATATTCGACGCATGAAACATAACGAAAATTTTTACGAAAAAAGTACCATGGATGTTTAAACAGAACTATTCTGTAAAAAAATCCATTTGCTAAATATAATCAATAACAAATTCGTTCACAAAATATTGCTACAAAGTGTATAGTTTGCGCATCATTATCATCAATTTTTGCATATTTCAATTTTGTCATCCAATATTGATTGTTATACTTGAAAATTAATTGATCAAAATTTTTATTTTTATTTTTTGTGTTATGGACACACGTGATTTTTGAACTCTTCATTTTTTCATTATTTCCCAGCATTATCCAATGACTCATATTTGAATAGAAGACATTGACATGAAAGACATAGTAATTTTTCAAAGGTGGAAAGATTGTCATCACATAGATTTGTGCATAATGTACACCCAGAATATATAAAACAATGAAAAATTAACAGAAAATTTCAACCTACATCGTTTAGTTATTTTCCTTAGTTTGAAAAGCCGAATGGAAACATGTACCTAGATTGTAAAAATTGGTTTAAATATGACCCCGTGATTCAAGAACGATATCTAAGTATAACCAGCATAAACATCATGTTTGTACAAAAAAAGCGCCGAAACATAATGCAATAACATCGAGATATTCCCCAATTCGAAGGCTGTACAAAGTGTAAACAAAAAACAGCTTCAATTACTTTAACACGTATACAGAGGTGAGAGTAACGACGAAACAGCTGCAGCAGGCACTAAGCCTTAGTGAACGGAGATTATCAAAAATAGGTAAGTACAGACTAGCCACTTTACCCATGACCGGAAAAATGTTTGAAATGCGATTTTACGATGGATCAAATCAGTCGAAACTAAACGGAGAACGGAGCTAAGCAAACCACTTCTTCCCCACTGAGTTGGGCTCCTAATAAATCGTTTTAATAGAACTCTTTCTAAACTCAAAACAATTCTCGAAGAGAAGAATTTAATTGTTCCAGCGTCGGTCATGATTAACCGATTAACCGTAAAAAAAAAACACATTTACAGCATTCAAGACAAAAAAAAAAAAACGCACAGCTTAACTTAGTTGCCCTCGCAAGCCGTGGCGAATTATTCGGTCGAAAGCGTTTGACGTTGATCCAACCAACGGATTTTGTGTTTTCTACTTCATTTGTACGTCCGCAGCTGCGCTTGCTTGTTATAAACAGTTCACGCATATGCCAGTCCGCCTGCCAGTTAATGCAGCGAAAACATTGGCCGACCGAATATCAAAAAGTAAACTATTTGGCTAAAATAATTACTCATCGGTCTTCCTCCCGCATCGTCGCTGCTGGTTGCAGCAATTACCTCAGCACCAACGTCGCATTTGTGAGCATCAACTCTGCGACAGTCGAAACTATTGCGCAGGAAGTTTTTCCTTTGACAAACAAAGAAAATTGGCTGGGGGCTCTCTAGGTCAGATAAATATTTGAACCAAAAACGCGATGGAGAACTGGTAAACGTTCTACTAATTGGACACTGGGAAAATTTTCCGACACAACTTTCTGCAACCTGCATGATTCACTTAAATAAGCAAATTGAGTAAACCTACTAAGTGCAAGAATTATAATAATATCGATGACACATGCTGCCCACGCTTTCACGTTGTCATATGTTTACCGACAACTTGGCGTTGCTATTCCAACTTATTTATGATCTTTTTATCCTCTTTTTTAATTTCCCACAACCGTCCGAACCGCGCCAACGGATGGCATTTTCCATCCGTGAAAATCGCAATTTTTACCTTTGCACACCGGCGAAACGGTTTGTAGACGGACATTTTCGAATTAAATCATCGCGATGTGTTTATCGCGAAATAGCTGCTTCCATCCCACACGAAAGCAGAAAGAATTTTCAGTGCCTTGAGGAGAGCAGGTGAAAATCACTGGCTGCCGGCTGCTGAGGCTCATGCGCGAATGAATCATCCGAGTTGGAAGAAATGCAATTCCAATTCGTTTTTTTTGTTGGTCGACCTTTTTTCGACTTTCAAATCGTTGGAAATAGTCGTCGACGGTTGTTCCAGCATTCCTGTTGTAACGCGCAGATTTTTATTAGAAAATTTGCCAAATTATTTGATAGTTTCCCGATCAAACGATTATAACAAACGGGTAACACAAATATATTTGAACTTTATAGAAATAACAAAGCCTGTACGATTCTTGATATGCCAGAATGATAAAAGTACAAAATTATATGAAATTCTGTTACCATACACTTGAACATTCAAAAGTGTGTTTTTTAACGCATATTTGTTATTCAATTAACAATATATTGTGCATTCTAACTAATTCTGATCTTTTTTTACCAAAAACCTTACAAAACTTGCTATAATTTTTATAATCAGTAAGTAATTTTGATATTTTAACTATTAACGAGACTAAGTTTAGAACACAAGATGATGATAAAAATTCGTGACAAAATATCAAAGTTTGTTATAATCCTGATACTTTTGACTGATCGGGTTAGAATATGATATCAACAAAAACATTTTTAAGAAATAAGCAGTCATTACATACCACAATTATGAGTAAATTTTGAAATTCTCTTGAGTAGTGCAGATTTTTAACATTGTATGTAGAAGACATGCAAGCAGCGCTTATCACAAAGAGTTAACGTAAAGAGCAATGAGAGTAAAAGTAAACGTACCGTAAACTGGGGTGACTTTGATCACCGGGGTGACTTTGATCACTATACCTCTTTTCTGAAAATGTGGTAAAAAAGCGCTCGTAGTGCTTGGGATTTGTCGTAATCTTCACTGATTGTGTGGATATATGTTCGCATTGCTATTTAAAGCTATTTAAAGAGTGTTTTTCATGCTAAAATATTATTTGAAGATAAAGTGTATTTCTGGCGATTTTTGTTGCATACAAACAATCGGTTCAAGCAGATTCAAAACAACAAGTTCGTTATTTTTGCAAGTTTTTCCACGAAGGCAATGTTGAGTCCCAATTTTCTCCACAGCGTATTACATATATCTTCTTAACAAAAACCCAAGACGTGAAGTAACATGCAAATTTGGACAATTTCATAAGTCATATTCCTCGTGGACTAGTTTTTGACGATTTTAGACCACCTTCTCTCTCAGTGAATAATCATTCATAATATCCCAAAAAATTTGTATGAATCTTGGACATTCGCCATTATAAACTGTTCACGTAGAATGTGAATGGCCCCCAAATTGCTTTACATATTTATAAACTCGTTTAAGTCGTTTGAGGCTGTTCAATTTAGTGAAAGTAGCAAAGTGTTACTCCAAATTCATCAAAACAACGAAGTGATAAAAGTAAAAGTGTAAAATTTTTAGAGCATATTTAAAAACAGCGAAATTGTTGCTAAACTTTTGAAGTAGTGACTGAATCTTTTTCAATGCATGCCAGTACTTATTTTAAAAATATCAAAGAATATTGTTTTCAGTATATTCTGAAAATATTTGAGATACAATAAAAAAAAGTGATCAAAGTCACCCCAGTTTACGGTAATTAAATTTTTCACACCTTTCTTTAGTATGCAGCAGCGTTTATGCTGCAAGCATATGTTTCTATTAGTTGCATATAGACTTCATCTCTTATTCTTTTTAGTTATATAAAAGTTGTTTGAAAATAACAGCGGCGAATTATCCGAGTCATTAAATGCTGCATTGTGAGTTGCAGTTGCTACTTTACAAAAATGTGTACTGCTTGGGTTGCTTTGAGCGGTTTTATTGCGCTCTGCTATTGTCAGCATTAAGTCTAATCTAGCTCATCATTGCTTGAAAGCCGTAACAATGGTTTTGATTTAATTTGAAAATCATTAGTTGAAACGAAAATTGTTTATGTTTTTGCAATGAAAAAGAAATCAGGACACAACCTGTGAAAACTTGTATTCAATATTCATTTTTTGACGTGCATACCTTGTTTTGAGGCAAAATGAAGAAATTTTTAAAATCGAAAATGTTATGAGAAATTGTTACTGTATTGAAACCTTAAAAAAATGAACAGAGCCAAATAATAATTTACTTGGGTATATATTTTGAGTATATAAAACTGCTGTCGACGATAGCCCTATCAATTTTTCTTAAAAGTTCTTCTTCACTGTTAGTTGTGGCCTTTCATGCATAACTTGTATTCCAGTTACTCGCTCGAATTCATTTAAATCTTCTCGATGCTAAGAATTCATCGCTTTGTAACAATCTATTTGTAAAAGATGCCTTCGAAACCACAACAACAAAATTATTCTAAAGCTAGAAATATTGAAGAACGTTGTAATAATTTTACACATATATTTCAGAATGTCAAAAAAAATGTAAGGTCGGAAAGGCCTACAACGATATCCCAAATTATACTTAGGAAACGAAAAGAAGGGGCGAATGGAGTTCGAAATAATAAAAACCGGTTTTCGAGGCCAGAAGAAAAAACAAACAGAAAGTTTTAAATGCCATAAACGTTACTCATATAGACCATATTAGTCCAAAGGAAGAAAAAGGCCTATCATGGCCTCTAAAAACGCTATATTTTGTTTTTTTTTTTTTTCAAAGCAAAAAACTTGAAAAAATTAATTAAGTAATTTCGTCACTACAGCAATTTTTTGGAATAAACCAAATACTCAGAAATGATTCCAAATTGATACCAATTATTTGTAATTTGTTTAAAATTTTTATATTGTGATATAACCATGACAATCATGGTTTATGAGCTTTTACCGCCTCCGGGAGAAACTAAAGTACCAAGTATGGTATCAAAGAGTAGCTCCAAAAATCACACACATAATTTGATGTTTACATTTACATAACGTGTCTCCATTAGTGTTAGTGAGCAGATGAAATAATATAATTTGTGTTCGCAAAATGAGCAGCTAAACAAATCGAAGAATTTACCAGAAAAATGATGTGGCAAAATGAGGAAAAATGGAAAAATGATGTGGCAAAATATGTTACCCTTATTATAATTTCTGTGCATCAAGTTAGTTTTAAGTTAACGTAGATTAGTTGAAATTCATTCACTAAACTAATCTCATTTAATCATTGTTGAGCTGAATCTCTGTTTGGAGCATAAAGCAGGGATTCATCAGGTAAGTTATTTTTTTTTTCATTTCAAATGTACGCGTGAACACCTAACGTCAAAATTTGTCAAAAACAACATTTTGATAATTTTCTTTATAATTGGAAACGCTGGAAAATGCATTGAAATCACTAATTGCAAAAACTTCTTAAAGGTAGTTATAATTTTTGATTTCGGAATTTCTGTCAACCGGTTTATTAGTGTTGAACATAAAGAACTCATTTGCTGCAAAATATTGATCAATTTCCTCTTTTTTTGACGCCTGGCACAGGTTGTTAGTATAAATGGTACGATTCCCAAAAAAATGCGTAAAAATTTGTCTTTATTTACAGTGCTCCCAGCATATGTAAATACCGTTTAACCCGTAAAGACCCGGGACGAAACTTTTTTTTTTTTCAAAATGCTCGTTCTCAGCACTGGAACGGCCGATTTGGGAAAACTTGAACTTTTATTCAAGGGGAATAGTTGCTCTAAGTTTTGGTGAAGGTGCCACCCCTCTGGACCCCTCCCCGTTTTTGTGAGACGCAAATATGAATGTGTTTTTTCTATGTTTTCAAACAGATTGAGCAAACACTGGTAATTTTCATACGTATCAATTGCTCTATGTATCAAATCATGTCAGGTGGATGAAATATGGTATGTAATAGTGAATTTTGGAGTTTTCAAATTATTTCAGTACAAAATCACAAAACTACGTATTTTCATAAAAAATCAAATAAGAAAAGCGTTCTTCAAATTTTAAGCTCTATATTTTTGAAGTAAGGTCTCCTGAATCAATACGCGATGAAATATTCATTTTAGCATGCAAATATTTTGAGTAAACGAGTTCAAATTCACCAAAGTACGTATTTTCATGGAAACCTGATTTTCTCAGTCTCCCACAGTTGGTTTCAACTTGGCTCTTCAATTTTCAAGCTCTATATTTCTAGAGTAACGTCTTCTGAATCCAAAGATGCTGAAAGATTTATTCTAGCATGCACAGATTGAGAGAGAAACGATTTTGAATTCACTTAAGTACGAGTTCTTATGAAAACTTGATTTTCTCTAAATCTGTGCATGCCAGAATAAATCTTTCAGCATCTTTGGATTTAGAAGACGTTACTCTAAAAATATAGAGCTTGAAAGTTGAAGAGCTAAGTTGAAACCTACCGTGGGAGACTGAGAAAATTAGGTTTTCATGAAAATACGTACTTTGGTGAATTTAAACTAGCTTTTCTCAAAATGTTTGCATGCTAAAATAAATATTTAATCACGTATGGATTCAGGAGACCTTACTGTAAAAATGTAGAGCTTAAAGTTTGAAGAACGGTGTTGTTGAATTTTTTATAAAAATACGTAGTTTTGTGATTTTGTACTGAAATAATTTGAAAACTCCAAAATTCACTCTTACATACCATCTTTCATCCACCTGACATGATTTGATACATGGAGCAATTGATACGTATGAAAATCACCAGTGTTTGCTCAATCTGTTTGAAAAATTAGGAAAAAACACAGACATATTTGCGTCTCACAAAAACGGGTAAGGGTCCAGAGGGGTGGCACCTTCACCATAACTTAGAGCAACTATTCCCCTTGAATAAAAGTCCAAGTTTTCCCAAATCGGCCGTTCCAGTGCTGAGAACGAGCATTTCAAAAAAATAAGCTCCGTCCCGGGTTTTTACGGGTTAACGTTAATCGAGTGATGACATTTTGTGAAGCATTTATTTAAGCTGCAAAAAAGTAAAGCAGCTCCGAAAAACTTCGAAAAACTTTTTTCTTATTCTGGCCAGTTTTTTGTTCTAGGTACTTCTCTATGCGGTACACTGTGCGCACGGTAGCAAATTTACTGGATTTCGCCATGGCAAATGTCGAGAAGCCAATTTGGCGAATTTAGTCAGTATGGGATAGAATCTGCTATCGCAAGTGGGCTGGAAAAGGCATCATAAAACTGCATTGAACTCTAAAATCGAATGCACTAAGGCACAGTACAGTGACCACAGCAATGAGGAATTCGTTGAATACTTTAAACATCAATTTAAGTTGTCTGTAAGGTGCAAGTAAAATAAGTTAGGTGAAGGTAAAATAAAAGTGCAGAATCAACTCCTAATCCAATGATTCCTAAATCTCGAACATGATCGACTGTTACTGTTGGTTGGAAATGTTGTAGTTTCGATGGAACGTGATTAAATTGCATTTACTGATGATAATACACTGGTGTGGCTCGCAAGTTCAAACTGAAAAAAATGAAATATTATAGCTTTTGAACCATTTTTATGAATTTTCCAGCGACTTAAGTGAGCTTTCTCGTAAACATTCTCGTAAACGGTCTCGATCAACTAGATTGGTTTCAAGAATTCGTTATCGATATTGTTTTTGGCACATTTTGCATTTTGTAGAATAAGTACAACGATACACCGTGCCCCAGTGCTCAGTAGAATGGCCATTTTTGTTGCATCATGCGATTTCGATGAGCGCCGGGCGAAAAAAGTTTCCTTTTTACTCCAAAAATAAGCCATGAAAATTTGAAGTTGATCTGAGTTCATTTAATGGACCCACAAAACGCTTATATTTAAAAAAAATGATTCTCATAAGAACTGTTGTTTTTTAACTATTTTTGAAGTTTTTTGCCTTAGATTCTTAAAATAGTTGTATATTTTGAGTCGAAGTACTCTTCAATTATGAAATCATCATTGGGAACATTCACATATTACGTAATGCCAAATTGTAGCAATTTTGAACACCTCCCACCCCTAAATACCGCAATTTTGCATGGGGGCCTAGCGCAATGGAACTCTTCGTTGAATATCCCCTTCTTCTAAGTACGTTACGTATTAAATGAATGACCCCTCATATTCGTTAGAGGTTTTGAAACTGCTATTCAGTGTTTATATCCTTAATCGTACAAAATTATTAATAATTATTAATAACTTTTTGTATGGATTTAATGTTATTTTTAGTATTATTATTATTATTATTATTATTTTCTATGAAACAGCTCAGCACTAGTGATCTGAATGCACTAAGACGGTGAATTTTATCAAATACGGTCGGTAGATTTCCTGTTGATCGAATAGCAATTCTCATGAGCTTTGATGAAAGCGCAAAGTTCTTGGGCGCGCTTAAAATTGATTCGAGCTACGGCAAAAATATCGCCTAAGAGGTTCATAATACGCTAGTGGATTGAAATATTTTGGAAAAGTTTCGAAAAGTAACTAATATTACTTGTCCTCTTCATTTCTATGAACTTTTATGCAAAATATATTACATGGCAAGAGCATCGGACCTTAAACACTTGTCTTTAACTGTTTTACAAGAGCATCAAACGAAATCAACTCATTCACAGCTAATCAACTCACTCACAGTTTCAATGATCCAAAAGATCTGATCATTGACCATAAATTGCATTCAAGACATGTCCCTGTTGGTAGTCAAACTTCACATTCAGGTGTTTTTCGGATGTACGAGTGCTGTCTAATGTATAAATCAAGTTATGAATTCTCTACGTGATTCTTTCGCTTATGCCGAATTTGATAGTCGTCTCAGACGATGTAACTGAAAAAATGAAGAATCGCTTATGGTATTTAAGCCCAGAATAAGTTGGATTGGCCTGATATCCCGTTTGAAATTAAACAAAAAATGATCAGGTGATTAAAAGCGAATGGTCCTTAAGGTGAAACGGTATTGAAACCAGAAACAGCCAATTTCGAATCAGCACTTCGAATTTTTAGAAGCACAAAACTCGGAAATAAATCATGCATTCCCTGTGAAAACCCTATTTTATGTTTGCTTCACCGCAGCAAACATGAAATAGCGTTTTCACAGGTGACGCATTAACTGTTACCTAGTCTTGGGCCTTTGAAAGTTCAAAATGGTGACTGGAAGTCGGCCATTTTTGGTTACGATACCTAATGTTAAATTTATGAAAAATTCTAATCGTGTTTCAAAACATAATTAAGACGAATTTCAGTTTATATTGCATGTCGTTGAATTATACCGAATAAATACACACCTCATTCAAAACACAAACTTTTTAACAAACACCAAAAGTTTTAGATTTTTTAAAACTTGTTTCGGCTTGTTTCATTGAAATGGTGCCTACAGCAAAGTTGTAGGTAATAATATTGCGGTTCTAGAACATATATGCGGACTGTAAAAAAAAATCTGGGTCAAATTTTCCAAATTGTCACAAAACAATTATTATACCTCAAGAAGTACCTTTTTTGAAAATTTGTTTTTCTATTTTTTATGCATTAAAGATGACAATATATAATACTATCTGTCAAAATTTGGTGATAGTAGAATGAAAAACGTAGTACCGACTGGGATTGGTCGTATGCTGACAGGTAAGGGGGAGCTGTTTTCCTTGGAGCGTCTGTTCCCCAGGTTAGGGGCGGCTCAAACAGCGACTGATCCGAAGCGGACAGCTGAGCTATGAAATGCCGTGTCTCGCCAGCTACACCCAAGACGGCAGCCCTGTCGCGAGACTATGCATCGCAGCCATAGTAGGGCAGCATGCTGAAAAAAACATACTATGAACAATCCAGAGAATGATACGAATCGGGACAATCGGTATAGACCTAGACAGACTAAAAAGGACAACGATTGGAAACTTGGCACTTGGAATGTTAGGACACTGCTCGAACCGGCACGCGCGGGCATCTTGACCCGAGAGCTACGGAAGGCAAAAGTGGAGGTAGCAGCCATACAAGAGGTGCGTTGGCCTAAAACCGGAGAACGTATATTCCGGGCGGTTGATACGACCGCGGGCACTTCTTTCAAGTACCATATCTACTACAGTGGCGGTGACAGAGCGGAAAAATGGTATTTTGAAAAATAGAAATAAATATTAGTAATTGGTGATTGTTACATCAAAGCAAAGCATCATCCTGAAAAGCTGTTCTTGACATCAGAGTGAAAAATTTAATTATTCTTTGTCCAACCTCGAATATAAATATATGTTCTTTAGTAAAAACTCTTTAGTTCATTTAAATCTTTGGACATATCATTTTGGCGACGAGGATCTCAAGAATCCACGAACATGGCAGAAGATAGCATGCATGGGGAAACCACAGCACTCCAAAGCGCATGTGGCCCATCTGCTAACAAACCACGCAGGGCATTTCGTATTACCCTTCGTCGCGAGCTCAAGACAAAACACTGGAGAGCCATTCGTAAACATGTCAACCGAGGGTTTTTAATTTCGGCACATGAGGCAACCGAGAGCTTACAGTTTCGGGGAACACACAAGCATTAGTCGCCACAAAGAGTTTGACAATGGAATAATAATGGATAGTTGGATGTTAGCCATCGCATACAACCACCTGCAATATTTTTTTCATATGTACTTTTGAAAAACTGAAGCGTTTGAGAAAACACGTGTAGGCATGCGGGCTCCCGAGGGCTCGCGAAGTTAAGAATACTCGGGCCTGTGTTTGCCGTGAATCTTTCGAAGGGCTGTTTTATCTAGAACACTGCGGGTTTCTCGTTTTGTATACGCACTGAAGGGCAATCTAAATACCCTCCGCGGCATCGCTTGAAACACACACACGCGGCGGTGTGGTGGGTTTAGACATGCCTGGAAGATAAAGTTGATCTGCAGCCGCAACAGGGAATTCAAGACATGATTCTCAAGACCCAACTTATACAGCAGATGGCGGCCCAGCAGCAGCAGTCTCAGTATCAAACCCCGGAGCAGATTTTGGAGTCCCTCTCATCGAACATCACCGAGTTTGTCTTCGACTAAGAAAACGGAGTTACATTCGGACACTGGTTTAACCGCTACCAGGACCTCTTCGAGAATGATGCAGGCCAGCTGAATGATGCGGCGAAGGTACGTCTACTTCTTCGGAAGTTGGACCCCCATTCGCACAACCGCTATCTCAACTACATTCTATCAAAGCTTCCCAAGGACATGAAGTTTGAAGACACAGTTAAGATTCTTAATAAAATCTTCGGGCATCAAACGTCAACGTTCCGGAAGCGGTTCATGTGTCTTTTCACGATTGTTGTTAACCATCTGCCGATGAACACTCAGCAAGCAGAGAGCACTCAACCGCCTTCAACCATTGTTGACCTCAGCCAGGTTTCCACCCGACGTAATGTGCTGAACGGGCTTTCGGCTAGCAGGTCTATAAGATCCAGCTCTTCCAAGTTCTTACGGTATGCTCTCGTGCTGCTGCAATGTTGATACCAAACTTCCACCTCTCCAACAAAATTATCAACTTCGTAAAAAATTACGAAACTTTCGGTTTTGCGCTTGAACTCTTCCAACGACATGCGTATTACGTTGGCGGGATGCAGTAAGGACAAAGCGTAGGCAGATGCACTATCTTCACCGAACCAACAAGGGGGGGGGCGGCAACGCTCCCCCTGTCCCCCTCTGGCTACGCCTATGATCGGAGATACGAACGCACAAATCGGACGAGAGGAGTTCTTTTGTCCCGTTATTGGAAGGGACAGCCTTCACTCTACCACCAACGACAACGGCTTGAGGTTAGCCAACTTCGCCGCGGCCAGGGGAAAGGCCATCTGTAATACCCATTTTGCACGTCTGAACATTCGGAAGTACATCTGGATATACCAAAATGGAGAGACCTACTCCCAGATTGAGGGCCGGCACTTTTCAGACGTCATAGATGTGCGGTCCTTTCGGCGGCCAAACATAGACTCGGATCACTATCTCGTGGTGGGCAAGAATCGCGCCCGGTTGTCCAACGTATTTAAATCGAGATCGGCGAGGAAGATACGTCTGGACATTCAAAGATTATCAGCGGAGGGAGTTGCAGCAGAGTATACTCGGAAAGTTGATAGACGGATCGGTGAACCAGCAGGAGTGGACCTGAACGAGCAGTGGAAGCACATCGATGATGCGATCATCGAAACAGCGCGAGAAATAAGTAATGCGTTCCCTGTGAAAATGCTATTTTATGTTTGCTGTGGTGAAGCAAACTGAAAGTCCCTTCGCGCAGCCTGCAGACCCCTTTTGATGACTAGGAATAGTCACTTTTCAATAGATAAAACTCGATTAGTTTAAAACAAATCGTGTTAAAGTTTGGGTTTTTATTTATCGTTTTTTTTTTTTTTTTGGTACGGATGCCTAGGACCTTCCAGTTTTTTCGAGGTACGATGCTGGCTAACAGGCTGTCGCATGTTAGAATCTCGGCTGGGAAAGACCGTTAGAGTCAACAGGATCGTAGCAGCAACCTCGCAATTGTCCTGTATACTAACGGTTGGTTGCGAAGTATATGTCGAATAAACAGAAGGTCAAATTTTTAAGGAATGTAGCACCTGGGCTTTGCTTTCGCCTTAGACCAGAAATATGTTTAGGCTACAACCTTTTGATGATCTAAATCAACAGTATTATGCTCGGCCGATGAAAGCAGATCAAAGTTGATTTTTCTTCATCCACTGCAGCTGAAAATTTGATTATTGTTTATAAACAATCCGATGCCATGTCAACTGGTTTTTCAACACGGCTGACTATGCATTCTGACATACCGTTACATCATGTATCTGATCATCATGGTAAAAACAAGACGAACACACAAGGTAACCAATTTAAACAGTACGTGTTTATACCAAGTAAATCCTGATTTGGAGAACTGAAAGCTGAGAGATTGAGCAAAAACAGGTTTCGCTAATAATCTTGCGCCTGAGGCAGTCCACGCAACTTCGTAAATTAATACTGATCGACCGGTATTTTTTAATGATTTTTTAAACATTAAACAAAGTTTTTTTTCGAATTAGTTCTTCAATGAATGCTTTTTTTTGAAAGGATAAAAAAATTATCTACAAATTTCCGAAGACACTAGACCGATCAAACAAACCGTTTAGACAATAGAAGTATTTTTAATCATTATTAGACGTTACATATTTTACTCATCAGTCACATTTTAGAATAGGCCTTTTTGAAACAGCAGTCGTGAGTCTACATAAAGAACTGATATTATAAAATGACCTTTTTATCAAAAAGGAACAACTGTGAAAAGTTTCAGCGAAATCGGAAATGACACGCCAAAAAAAATATATTTTGTTACCTATTTACCATGGAATGCCTTTTTTATCTCCTATATTTCTCTAGTTATTGAAGATTGCTATTAGTATACATGCGGTAATTTGCCATTGAACAAAGAAATAGCCTGTATCTGGATAGAATGATTTATCTACTATATAAAAATAAATGATATTATTCCCTCAGTCTCTGTGGTGTACAATAATCATCATCATTTTGAATCGTTCTAAATCAAAAATAATAAGCGGTGACATGTAGGTTTTTTAACATGAAAATGTTCGCTGATGTTCAGGAAAGACATTAGTTATAAAAAAATAGTTATCTAATTACTAAATCTTGAGATATTATTCACAAAACTACGTAAAACATGCAAAATTATGACTTTCTGTGCTAAATTTGCCTCTAAATCAAAATTCAAAGCGATGACATATGATTCTTTTTTCACTAAAATGTTTGTTAATGTTCAGGGAAGACATTCGAGGAAAAATAATTAGTATCTGATTACTAAAACTTGAGATATTATTCACAAAACTACGTAAAACATGCAAAATTATGACTTTTTATACTTAGTTCGTCTCTAAATCAAAATTCAAAGCGATGACATGTGATTCTTTTTTCATTAAAATGTTCATTAATGTTTAAAAAAGATATTTGAGAAAGAATAATAGGTATCTAATTACTAAAACTTGAGATATTATTCACGAAACTACGTAAAACACGCAAAATTATGACTTTCTGTGCTAAATTTGCCTCTAAATCATAATTCAAAGCGTTGACATATAATTTTTTACACTAAAATGTTTGTTAATGTTCAGGGAAGACATGTGAGGAAAAATAATTAGTATCTGATTACTAAAACTTGAGATATTATTCACAACACTACGTAAACAAGCAAAAATATGCTGAATTTGCCTCTAAATCAAAATTTCAAGCGATGACATGTGATTTTTTTTACATTAAAATGTTTGTAAACGTTGAGAAAAGACATTTGAAGGAAAGTAACAAGTATCTGTTTACTAAAACTTGAGATTTTATTCACAAAACTACGTAAAACTTGAAAAATTATGACTTTTTATGCTGAATTTGCCTCTAAAACAAAATTTAAAGCCATGACATGTGATTCTTTTTTCATTAAAACGTTTGTTAATGTTTAGGAAAGACATTTGAGGAAAAATAAATAGTATATGATTACTAAAACTTGAGATATTATTCACAAAACTACGTGAAACATGCAACTTTATGAATTTTTATGCTGAATTTGCCTCTAAATCAAAATTTCAAGCGATGACATGTGATTTTTTTACATTAAAATGTTTGTAAACGTTCAGGAAAGACATTTGAAGGAAAGTAACAAGTATCTGTTTACTAAAACTTGAGATTTTATTCACAAAACTACGTAAAACTTGCAAAATTATGACTTTTTATGCTGAATTTGCCTCTAAAACAAAATTCAAAGCCATGACATGTGATTCTTTTTTCATTAAAACGTTTGTTAATGTTTAGGAAAGACATTTGAGGAAAAATAAATAGTATATGATTACTAAAACTTGAGATATTACTCACAAAACTACGTGAAACATGCAACTTTATGAATTTTTATGCTGAATTCGCCTCTAAATCAAAATTTCAAGCGATGACATGTGATTTTTTTACATTAAAATGTTTGTAAACGTTTAGGAAAGACATTTGAAGGAAAGTAACAAGTATCTGTTTACTAATACTTGAGATTTTATTCACAAAACTACGTAAAACAAGCAAAATTATAACTTTTTATGCTGAATTCGCCTCTAAATCTAATTTCAAAGCGATGACATGTGATTCTTTTTTTATTAGAATGTTTGTCAACGTTCAGGAAAGATATGTAAGGAAAAATAATTAGTATCTGATTACTAAAACTTGAGGTATTATTCACGAAACTACCGAAAACACGCAAAATTATGGCTTTCTGTGATAAATTCGCCTCTAAATCAAAATTCAAAGCGTTGACATATGATTTTTTTTTTCACTATAATGTTTGTTAACGTTCAGGAAAGACATTTGAGGAAAAATAAAATGTATATGATTACTAAAACTTGAGATATTATTCACAAAACTGCGTGAAACATGCAAAATTATGACTTTTTATGCTGGATTTGCCTCTAAATCAAAATTTAAAGCGATGACAAGTGATTCTTTTTTCATTAAAATGTTTGTTTATGTTAAAATATAAAATGTATGTTTGAAGATGATTTTCTGTATACAGCACAACAATATTGCAGCCTTCTAATAGCGCTGTCGATCAACCAGATTAGTTGAGAAAATTCGTTATCGATATTGTTTTAGCACATTTTGCATGTTGTAGGATAAAAACAACGATACCCCGTGCCCCAGAGCTGAGTCGAGAAAAATTGCAGTTCGAAAAGATTCACGTCCTGATCGGGGATCGAACCCGATATCACAACCGTGTGGGAGCCAATCGACATCGCTAACCACAGAGCCACGAGGACCACATATAGCATACAGAATACAGAAAATTACCGAAAAATATTTTTTTTTTTATTTATACGTTTTTATACGATTTAATGCGAAACTTTGACTTTTTATGCGCAATTCGCCTCTGAATCAAAATTCAATGATTTGTTTTTTTTTTTGCAATAAAATGTTCGTTGTTCTTTCATCTACAATTTTTTTTTTGCAGAATAACCCATATCTCGAGCATGAACATTTTACATTTCTGATGTTTTCGTAGTTTTGTGAATAGTTACATTTTACGGCATTCGATTTACTTTTGTACTTTTGAATTTGATCTTTACTAGAGAGCTTTTAACCAGAAGGTCATTCAGCTCTTAATCTTACTGTTTTACTTTTTTTTGCGTTAATCCAAACTAGAACTCACATCCAGCTGCAGGAAAGGTTACGATTCATTTGTTTGAATATCGATTAAGAGGCAGCTTAAGCATTAAAAATCTTTTATTTTCTTATTTTCTACAAAGTTTTGTGGATTAAAAAATGGCGACTTCCGGTTTCAGGAAAATAACCTAAAGTGATATATGGCCAACAATTTCAATACTTCCGAAAGTGGACCTCCATACGTCATTTTATAGCGATGACCCATTTTTTTTCATTAAAATGTTTGTTAACGTTCAGAAAAGACATTTGAAGAAAAATAACAAGTATCTGATTACTAAATTTGAAATATTATTCACAAAACTACATGAAACATGCAAATTTATGACTTCTAAAGTGATATATGGCAAACAATATCAATACTTCCGAAAGTGGACCTCCATACGTCATTTTATAGCAATGACACATTTTTTTTTTTCATTAAAATATTTGTTAACGTTCAGAAAAGACCTTTGAAGAAAAATAACAAGTATCTGATTACTAAAGTTGAAATATTATTCACAAAACTACATGAAACATGCAAATTTATGACTTCTAAAGTGATATTTGGCCAACAATTTCAATACTTTCGAAAGTGGAACTCCATACGTCATTTTGAAATCCAAAATGGTGACTTCCAGTTTCTGTAAATCCGCCCAAAATCACAAAAAAAAACAATCCAATATGGGTATTTCCGTTCTGCGCGTTCTCAGAATATTGAAGTAGGGTATCGAACGTCTTCGTCAGTGGTTTTCTTCGGTAGTTTTACTGGCGCAATCTCATGCAAAAAAGGTCCGAAGAAAACCACTGACGAAGACGTTCGACACCCTTCTAAAAGTGATGATGGAAGTATAAGATGTAAATTATATTTATGAAGTGAGTTGAGCTAATGCAGCAATGAAATATAAAAAAAAATCTATCTTTGAAACCTTTGATCCCGAGCATCGCCGGGAATGTTCAACTAGTAGCTTATACTTCAATAAAAAATGGTTTTGTCTGCGGATATTTGAGAAAATTATAGTTATCTGTTAGTTAATTATTGTATTATTTTATTATAAATTTTCAACCACTCGAGAAATAATAGAGATCTTTGGTGAAATTATGTTTTTCATTAGACATTGTAGACAAATAAAAAAAAATAGAAGATCACTATAAAAAGTTATATTGGAAAAAAAAATAATTTCAAAGAGCATTCTATATAAAACTCCACTATTTGAACAAGCAGATAAAAGTATGAAGTCTTCGGAAATGTTGTTTCGTATAAAATTAGCCATAACTTTACCGAATAAAGTAGTTCTTTAAATGCAAAAAAGTGAAAAGTAAAATTAGTTTCAAACTTTTAGGTCAATTAATTACAAAATTACATCTTGTATAAAATAGAGAATAATTAATGGAATAATGTACTAAAAATACTATGACTCCAAAATCAATTTATTTTGGGTCAAAATAAATTCAATCATGCTTATGCAGGTTTGGAAACAGTGTGCGATGTAGCAGCTAAGCAGGACGACTATAATCATGGAGCTCGTTAATAATCGTGAAAAAATACTTCTAAAGGTCATAAAAAGCCAGCTAAAAAATCCTTCCATGTTCAGCTAAGAATGTTGAAAAATTCCTTCAAAGACCAGAACATGTCAAATTAAACACATGGTTTCTAATGAAAATTTTCCTGTGACCAGAAAGTTCAGAATTTCGATCATATCCAATGAACTGAACTTCTTAATGTTTGACTGCACAAAACTGTATAATAAATACAATTCCTATTAAATCAGCATTTTCAAGCTGTCGAGTTTAGACTATTCACCCTACAATATTATAGATTATCTTTACGATTCAGTAATGTTTCTCAAAGAAGCAACAAAGCGTGAGAACAAAGTGTAGGAAGCTTAATGCCAAAACGCCAAACTTTTACAGCAGAAACGATATTAATCTTCGTTTCCGCGCAATCAATTCGATCTTAATTTTATATTCGTCTGGAGCGCATAACGTTTGCATTGCTACATAGCACGTTCCACAGACACAACACGGCCAGCCCTAGTGGAACATTCCGCACTCATTGCTCACCGCGCCCGTCGCCTCCCTGCCCTGATTAGCGTGGTCTACGTCAAAAACGGCAGGAAAGAAGCGTATTGCAACCCATAAACCACCGATCGAGAACCGCGCTTCGGCATGCGCCTATATACTATCTCCAGCCTAGCGATAGTACATAAGGGCAAACACACTGTAGACGATATGCCGTGCGGTTTACACCGTGAACTCTCCGCATATATATATATATCAACCCGCAATCTCCACTAGCTCCGCGTCAATCCATGAGAAAAATAAACACCATAAGCGAACCCAGCATCACGCACAGGAGAAACATTCGAAGCCCTCCGCAAAAACTTGATTGCATTTGAGGAAGGACGGATGGAGACAAGAGGAGAACCTGAACTATGTGTAGCACATCACCTTCACGATGACGACGAAAGCGCAAATGAAGAAACCAAAACCTCAATGAGTTATTCAAGACTTAGTACATGCAGCTGCGCCGATTTACAATCTGTACGGTAAACACATGTGAAAACCTAGGGAGTGAGAAGTGAGCGACGTGATAGGCGCACTGCGGCGCAAAGCAACGCGGTAGCGGTATTTTCTTTTCACCATCCATGAGGAAAATTGAACCAACCAACGCGCGATCTCGGCTTGCCCGCAGCTCGAATCATCATTTCCGAAGTCGCCTTCAAGCGATCAACATCGCAATCAACGATCCTCTGCAGCGCGCGTAGAACAGCGGCAACGACAACAGCAACAACAACTGCGGTGCGGCTAAACAAAGATTAAGTACGGTGCTAGTGGTAGTGCAGTTTTCATCTAGAATTTCCTCGTCCGGCGGAAAAAAATCTACCCCCGCGTGTTGTTAAAAGACAGAACAACAACAAAGCCGAGGGGTCCACCGCCGCCGCAAATCGCTCGATTCGGCGGAAAATTCGGATCGTGCGCGCGCACGCACACACTCGCGCAGGCCAGTAGCCGAAATTCTTTGCTCCTGGCCCCGGAAAATCTGCGGCCTGATCGCTAGCACAGTTTTCACCGAGGTGTCACTCTTCGCTCGCTCTTCAGACACGACCGACGTCTTAAGTTATTCGTCTCGGGGATGACTTGAAACTCTGCCACTTGGAAGTTGGAAAATCTGCCTACCGGTACTAGTGCTGTGCTCTGCTGCTGTGCAGTGGATGAAAATTTCCCAAGTACCCCGCTAAAAACGGACTTTGTCGAAATTTCGGTGGCAGCTCGCGTTCGGTGCGCGTGTGAAAAGTTAAAGTTGATTTTTCGCGTGTGGACTTAGAAAAATTTTCCCGATTCATCGCTCTGGCTGGGGACTTGTGATTTTTTCCACATCGCCGCGTGTGTCGATTGGGACTTTGTCGATTTTCGACTTTTCAACGGGGACTTAGTGAAATTTTCCAATTGCTCGAGTGGAACTTAGTGCAATTTTTCGATCGAATTACAACGCTGGAGCATCAGGAAGAGACCACTTGTGGAAAAGTTTCTGGAATTTTCCAGAACATTGGAATATCCTGAATTCCAGCAAATTTTTTTCCGCAAGCAGTGAATTTTAATCGGATTTCTCTACGATTTAGTTTCAGTCAGTGGAGTTCAGCGGACTTATAACTTTCGTCAAGTAGCAGCAAGGATCAACAGAAAAGTGCCTGGAAAAATAAGTCGAAATCGAAAATAAGAAAGTGAATCCTAGTGCACCCAAAACGAAGAGGATTAGAATAAGAAAGTTATTTTGTTAAGTTTCATAATTTATAGTGTTCACTTTTTTGCTGAAAGTTTTTCATTTACCCATCTAAGAATAAAAAAAAATTGAGTGTTCTACCAAAGCCTGTTGATTCTGTTACTGTGTGAAAAGGATCTTCGAATCCAATCGATTGCAATAATTGAAGAAAAGAAAAGTGAAACCAAAGAGTTCTAGTGATCAAATCGAAAATCTCGCTCAACGAAAAGAAGCTTCAATCTGGATTAGTGGAAGGATTAGCAAACGGCAACAGGATGCAGCGACCTAATCCTAACCAGCAGTTCCAGCAGCTGCAGCAACAGCAGCAGCAATCCTCGATGATTACGCAACAGCAATCCTCGGTTCATTCGCAGCAATCGCAGCAATTTATGAGCCAAGAATTTTCCTCGCAGCAGAGTTTTAGCCGCACCGAGCAGCACTCTTCGGTCAGCCGTCAAGTCACCCAACAAAGAGGTCAGTTTTCTACTCCGGGCAAGGAATCTTTTCTGTTGTGAATTTTCCCGTTGGGCGTTGGTGCGAACAAAATTTTCCACTTATATAACCCAGTGACTGTGCGCCTCCTCCGCCGAGAAAATATGCGTGGGTAGATCGGCATTCGTTCGTAATTATGTGCTCTGGTAGTGGTGTCATGAAAACTTAAATAAAACGGAAACTGGACTTTACTCGCACGTATTAGAAGTGTAACCGTTCTGGAATAAACGTGACAGTGATTAAAATAGATGTTCGAACGCTCCGCGTGAACCGGTAAAGTTACAGAATATCCGTAAAAACAATGAACAAAACGCCAGCAACCGAGCGAGTCACGCAGGATCTACAGCTGTTCGTTCCCAAATCACAGGCAGCGGCAGCAGGCCACTCCGTTGCTAAAAATATGTACTATTCTGAGCGTTATTTTTAGTTACTAGTAGCACACTGTGATTTTTCTCCGCTGAGATCACACTCTTGGATGCGATAGAAAGAGGGCACCAAAAAAAAAAATATTACGCTAACAGTCGACAGACGATGGACAGTGAAATTCCTTTCCCAATTTTTATGACCCATCATTCGTCTCCATCCTCCCAGAGCTGCCATTTTTTCTACTGTTCCCATCTTCATCCCCTCGTGATAATGGTGGTGACGATGATCGGTAGAACATCCGCTCACCGTGACGATCGCCGAGAGAATGACAGCCGAAGATCACCCGGCTCAGTTCGGCATCATCGTACTCTCACACACACAGGGGGAGATCGGGAAGACGTGCGAGAGCAGGCGAAAAACTTTGCGCCGAACTTTGCTGAAGAGAACATGATCGGGACGAACCTTGCTCGTTCTCTGTTCTTCCGCACACGAACTCTGGGGAGCGAGAGTAAGAGAGTCGGAAAAACATCCGACGGTGTCGGAAATCCTTACCCACACTTTCAAGAATATTTTCACTGCCATGGTTATGCAGAATTGTGGGCAGGAAATTTATTTTTTCAAGCAGACAAATTGTTGACATAATACACTACTGCACTCATCTTGAAGTGCGATACAGTTTATAGTGCCATTGAAATACTTGATTGTATTACATGCTTTTCTGAAACAGTTTCGGATGAACTTTGCAAAGCAACAGAGCCAAATAGAAAGATTTGAAATGGATGATTCTTTTACAGAAATTCTTTAGGATTCGTGACAATCGAAGGTACAACAATCGGGACAAACAAATAATTTAGGATTGTATTTCCTCAAAGCAGATACTCTTGTAGTATTTATTCTAGAGGCACAGACTTGTGAGATCAGAGGCTTTTTTGGTGTACATTGACTCAGTTTTTGTTATTGATTTTCATGCTTGGGCTGGTTTGGCAAAAATATTTCAAAATCATGAGTTTATGATTCGTGTGATTGACTATTCAAAACCATAATATAACAACACGCTTTTTTGGTGTACATTGACTCAGTTTTTGTTATTGATTTTCATGCTTGGGCTGGTTTGGCAAAAATATTTCAAAATCATGAGTTTATGATTCGTGTGATTGACTATTCAAAACCATAATATAACAACACAATTCAAATAAAATAAATTTTAAAAAAGAATAATTGCAAATGAAATGATATAAAAAGTAGACTTACAAGCTTGTCTTTACATGAAAGACTCTTCTAGAATATATTTCTGATTTTGAAAAATCATACATAAAGCAAAACCATCTTAAAACACGTCGATAATTAAGATATGAAAGTAAAAGCCAAAAGTCAAAATATATTCTTATCGAATTCTTACAAGTATAATTAGAGGGACAATATTTACTAATTTTGATTCAATTTCAAACATGAGCTAAATATTCTTTACCTACTAATGAAAAAACTGCTTTATCCTTCGAGTCTTCATTTAGAGTGATCCACTTATTGTAACGATCCTCCAGCAAGTCTTTCAAAATAGTCGTCTGTTTTATACTCTACCTCTTCATTCGAGTGGAAACGTCTGCTAGAGAATCACATTTTCAACCGTGGAACAGCATCTGCCGAATACGGAGGGAATGTAACCAGTTCCTAGTGCATTTATTTTTTCAATCTATCTCCTGTATCGCTAGCAGAATTAGTGGAAGCATTGTCTTGGTTCAAGAGCAATTTTTTTTCATCGTCATTAACGGCCATTTCAAAGTTCAATCGATCCAATCATATTCAATAATTTATTTATTGATTGTTTTACTATGTTCAGAGTAGTCAATAAATATTATGCCTTGCGAATCCCAAAAAATATTGTCCAACACTTCACCCGCTGATTGTTGCGTTATTGAGCGCTTCGGACGACTCTCACCTGACAAAATCCACTCTGTCGGCTGCCAATTCAACTATGTAGTTTAATGGTCGATTTACGTTTCAACCATTATCGCGAATTACCACCGAAATTCTTTCCAATTGATCGTAATCAATGCCAGATCCACCGTCGAAAGTTTGACACTCTAGTCTTTCTTATCAATTGTTAACAGACGCGGCGCTCATCACGCGCACAGTTTCTTCAGGTGGAAACATTATTGAATTATATGACAAACACGTTTCTTTGAAGTCCCTATGGACCTAGTCACCCAAAATAACCTTGTGATGATTTAGAAAAGAACGGAAAACAAATTCATGACATGTCATGAAATTTTGACAGCAGTCTAGTTGAGTTTGGTACAATAAGGTTGCTCCAAAGACTTTTGATTCACAATGCCATCTCTGTATCTTTGTTGTTATCTCCCAGATGGTCTCGAGGTACGATGCTGGTCTAACAAGCCAGTCGTCGTAGGTTCGAGTCTGGGCTCGGGAGAGACTGTTAGTGTCAGTAGGATCGTAGCGCTACCCGATCAGAAAGAAAAAACTAAAAATGAACAGAAGCTGTCAGTTTGTTATGGGATAAACCTTACAGGCTGTGTTTTTGCAATTTGATCCCGTTAGGTGTTAAAATAACACAAATTATAACAGAAATGATTCTACTAGTATCAAACACATATCAAAATTTGTTACTAATGTATCAGCTTTCTAACAAAATAAGATAGATATAGAAGAATATAAAAATAAACATCGTTAGAAACAACAAGTTTTTAAAAAAAAATTGTTTTGTTATTATAACACATTCAGGTTCGATTTTGTTATCAAAATTATACGGAAAAATACAAATTGTATCAAAATATGTTATTTGTATCTCGCGTTGATAGAATTTTATAATTTTTTAGTTATGCTCTTCTGATCGGGTAGCCCCCGCAGTTGTCCTGTACACTAAACAGTTGGCTGCGAAGTCTGTGTTTAAGAAACAAAAGGTCATGCTTCGAATCGGAATGTGTAGCACCAAGGCTTTGCTTTTTTGCCATCTCTGTATCAGGCCAAAAACTATTAACTTTTTTGTTTATTATTGTTTATTTCCACTACAAGTCTGAGAATTTTGACACATTTTCGTACTTTTTCTACCAGTTTTTCAAAATGATAACTGATTTTTTTTCCCGAATTCACTCATGTTTATTTGATTTCATTATATTTATATCAAACCCAGTGTATTGTTGAAGAGATTGTTTATAAGACACAACCGTACGATAAACGTAGAATTACAACAGTCTGTCTTATGTCGATGTATTTCTTGTAACAGGTTTGGGAATACTATCGATACATTCTTAGGTGGCCCCTTTTGAAAGAGAACCAAGAAAGAATTCGTTTCGGGAAGGTATAGTCGAAATCCTCGATCAGGTACATAAATACAGAGACTGTTTGTAGTTCATGATACTGCAGGAAGACATAGCATCACCAGAGAAAGGCCGGAACCCTCTATTGCGGGGTCATACAAACCATATTTTCATTGACAGTTTGCAATGAAGAAATATTAGCTTTTTAGCGCCCTCAAATCATCTGAATGTAAAGCAGTTCAAATTTTTTTGCCACTCGCGCATTGTACTCTAATTTTTCTTCTAAGTTATTTTTCAATTGCAACCAGTACAGCTATTGAAAATAGTAAACAAATGTCGTCTACGAGGCTCTACGCGTTCCTTACGGAGCCTGGTATAAAAGGTAGCAAACAGAAATTTTAACTTCGTTTCTATTCCCAAGAAAATACCATACAGACGGTAAGGTCTGGTCACGGCAAAGAAGAGAAAAAAATCTGGTAGGCCGAATTCATCGTCTGCAGTGCAAAGGAAATTGATCTATTGCAGGAGCACCAGTCTATCTATTAGCTGGTATGGAATATTCAGTGGCTGATAAAGTTTTGAAAAAGATAGAAAAAGCTGCCGATATAATGACAGAACGGGAATCATCTTACGTCATATGCAAATGGCAATCTAACCATGGACCATGAAGACTACATTTTTGCACACTAGTTTTTATACGTGACTACTGGAAGTTATACTTCCGGTGGACGTGTCGAGCGAGCAAAACAACAAGTCATAGACTAAAAACCTAAATTAATCCACCTAGCGGTCACACCCAGCCTTTCTCATTCAAGCTTTTATTTATAAAAATAGATTTACATGAACGCTTCAATCCAATAAATGTATATTCACTCTTTAGGTTCTAAAATATTGATATTGTAATCTATACATATTAAAATCTAGTCCGGTCTGTCAGTCTGTTTGATCCATATAGGCTCGAAAACTACCGAACCGATCGACGTGAAAATTTGTATGTAGGGGTTTTTGGTCCCGATAAAGGTTCCTATGATAGTTTGATACCCCTCCCTCTTCTGGAAAGGAGAGGTCCAATACAAATGAAACATACATTTCTGCACAACTCAAGAACAAACCAAGCAAATGAGACCGAATTTGGCATGTGGATGTTTTAAATGGTAATAAATATGTACATAATGGTTCGACGCCCCTCCCTCTTATGGAAGCAAATGTTTCTGTACAAATTTCTGCACATCTCGCGAACTAATCAACTAAATGGAACCATATTTGGCAGAAGAATGTTTTTAGTGGTAACAAATATGTTCCATAATCGACCTCAGGCAACATTTTGGATTGTAAGATGGCAACTTCCGGTTTCTGGAAAACAGCCAAAAATGGCCGATTTCCGTCTAACATGAGTATCTCCGCATCTATAATGATACACAGCAGCTGAAATCGACCACAGACCCAATTTTGGATTCTAGGTTGGCGACTTCCGGTTCCTGGGAAACAGCGGAAAATGATCGAATTACATCCAATATGGGTGATTCTTCAACCAGAATGACGCTCAGGGGCCAGAAATTATTTTAAATACCAATTTGAAATTCAAGATGGCGACTTCCGGTTTGTGAAAAACAGCCTAAAATAAACAAATACCATCTAATATGAGTATCTCTGGAACCAGAATGATGCAATGAGCTAACAATTGAACTCAGGCACCATTTTGAATCGCTAAACGGCAACTTATAGGAAACAGTCGAAAATGACCAAATAATACTCGACATGGATATTTCCGTAATCGAGATGATGCATAGAAACCAAACATTGACCCTTGACACCATTTTGAATTTAAAAACGACCACTGTTAGTTTCTGGAAAACAACCAAAATAACTAAATACCTCCCAATATGAGTATTTCCGGTGTCAGATTGATGCCAGAAAATTTGCTGAAAATGACCGAATATCACCCAATATGAATATATTCAGAATTAGGGCGATGTACAGAAGCCAAAAGACGAGGATGTTGTCATTTCGATAAAACCAATCATTTCAAACGATTTGTTATTTGACTTTGATCATATTCTATGGCCGATTCGTCGTGCATTTGCAGACTTCAAACAAACCACAAGGAATCAATGAACTTGGGACGTTCAAATAGTACGACACCACATTTAAATCATGTGGAGGTCACATATATCGATCAAAGCAGGTATAGTTTTAAATAGCCTTTGAATCTTTTTTCTTTCCATAACTTTTGAGCCACATATCAAATTGTTATGAAGTTTGTTATTTGTAAGTTTGAGAGATGACTTGTTCGTATGACACTATATATGTTCAAATAAGTTCAATCTTTGAAATAATAGACTTTCGTTGTTTTATTAACAATTTAATACATAACGGTGGCTTAAGTTCAATTATAATCAAATGAAATGGGAACGTATAGGGCAGCCAAACTTTGAAACCACGTATTCAATCATAATTCATCAGTTAACCCTTAACTAGCCCGCTCATCTGATATTAATATTGATCAAATCGGTTGTGTAGTTTCTGAGATAATGAAGTTTCGTGATTTTCACATTTCGGTACTTTACAGACGAAGTTACAGTCCGATCACTGAGAAAAGTGAGTGAGTTCAAGTAGTCTTCGCAATATGTTCCTTTTCATAGCTGGATTTCACATTTTAAAACATAACAGGAAAAGTAATAGTCTGATTGCAAAACATATCAATAGGGTCTTATGGGGCAACTAGACCTTCCATTTGACACTGATTTTATGAGAATCGGTCCAGCCATCTCTGAGAAACATGAGTGAGATTAAGTAGTCTTCAAAACACGTTTCTTGTTATAACTTTTGAACCACAAGTTCAACCTTTATGAAATTCCAAAGGGTATTTCAGGTGGCCCGTTCATTTGAAATCAATTTTGTTCAAATCGGTTGTGTAGTTTTCGAGATAATGATGTTTCATGATTTTTACATTTTGAACCATAACCTCTAAACTGATTACAAATCTGATTACAATGAAATTTAATAGGGTCTTATGGGACAACGAGACCTTTCATTTGCAATTAATTTCATGAGAATCGGTCCAGCCATCTCTGAGAAAACTGAGTGAGAATAAAAATCTGCACATACACACACACATACATACAGAAAATGCTCAGCTCATCGAGCTGAGTCGAAAGATATATGCCATTCGGCCCTTTGGAGCACTTTTATTCTTTCGGTTTTGCAAGTGATTGCTATACATTTCTAGGAGAAAGGCAAAAAATGACAAGAAAAATAAAACATTTTCGATAGTTGCACAAATCGCGATTGAACAAGTACACTAGTAAGAAAAGCGAGAACTCAGCTATAGGCTTATTGCGTAGTTTTCATTAGTGTCAGCAACATTTTGGCGAGTGACAGGAAAAAATCAATTTCTTCAATAATATGATTTTTAGGGCCTTAAAAGTGCCATTGATATTTCACAATAGTGACACCGGCAAGATTGTTTGATGTATCGTCATTTTGGATTGCCATTTACCGACGACACAGAAAACACTGTAAGCAAGCAAGTATGATACCCAAACACTTCACTTTGCTCTAAAAATCCAGAAAAATCACGAAAATTCGTTATTTTTCGACCTTTCACTATAGGGTCTCCCCTCATATGATTTTGAGCCGTACTCTGTTTCATGAATAGCAGAAACTGAATTTTTGTCTTCGAAAAAATTGCAAAATTATGCCAAGATAGATTCTAGGTAAGATTTCCAGTGCAAAAAGCGTGCTAAATCTCTAATAATTATATGTAAATTTGAAATGGCTCATGGGAATGGGAAATGGGAAATGTTTGACAAAATCGAAAAGCAAATAGATTTACTTTCAAAATTTGTAGAATTTTGATGGTAAATTGTACAAATGAGAGAAAAAAGATGAATATAGGTGCACCTAGCTTGTTGAGAAACACGGGAATGTGCCAACCTTAGTTCTGAATGGCAAATATTTAAAGGGTAAAATATAATTCATACATTAACAAAATGAAGTTTAAAAACTAAAAATTATTTAGTACCTGAATTACGATTTGGCGATTACGAGATTTTTATATACCTACAAGCTGGAGGCAAACTAAAGTTACATTTCTACCAAAGATTGGAAGGCGAGATAAAACACTGCCGAAAACCTTTACACCAATCAGTTTAACATCCATATTGTCAAAAATAATAGAAAAACTGATTTATTATAACATAAAAACAGTCCATCTGACGCTTAATCAATTGTGCAAATTACAATTTGCTTATCAAAGCAACATGAAGGTGATATACTTTATTTATTATTTCTCTTCGGAATTGATTTCAATGACGTCTTTAAGTAGTGTAATCACAATGTACTCAGTTGAGTTCAAATCATTCACTTTTTTGTTCGATAACGACGCTTTTCGAAGTCGCACAACTTCGTTCGGTATTTCATCCCAAATCTTCACCAAACGTTTTATAAATGTGCCCAAGCTCAAATGCCTAACGTCGTCCAACTTTCCTAGCATGTATCACCAGATACTGAAGTCTAACGGGTTCAAATCCGGTGACGATGCAGGCACCATTTCTGAACGATTAATGCCCTTATGTGGGGGAGCTGCGTAGCCGCAAGGTTACAGAGTCCGCTTTGTCAAGCGGATGGTCGTGGGTTCGAATCTTAGTAGAACCAGGCCATCCGATGTCAAAAAGGACTTAAGCATGAGTTTATTCTCAGGCTCCCCACCAGTTACCCTTCCTTTACACTGAAATCTACAAATACCTTTGCGTGACTTCCTCTTAACAAAAAATAAGTCCCTCTTATCAATAAAACTGGCCAGAAGGACGCACAACGAAACTTCTCCAGGGAATTATAATTGGTGATATTTGGCAAGAGGAACGAGTGTCGGTATAGTAGAACAGTAAGCGTGTAAAGGAAGAGTAGCACATTACACACAAGCACTGATGAACAATAATAATAAGCATGCCACTTCTCAATAGAGGTATTGCAATTAACAGAAGTGCGGGATACAGCAGACACCCGGGCATATCTCACAATAGATCTACGATTCTGGTCGCAGTGAGAAAGTCCATACAGAAAAAATGCCCTTATGTGCTGATGCTGAATTCTGTTTAAAGCAAGAAATATTTTTCCCAAAAATCATTTTAGCGCAAGGATGCAAATGGTCTAGTAGTACTCCTTGTTTATTTTCTCGCCTGTGTCTTTTATATGCTAATTTCTCTTTTTTGGATATACCTTCCCAAACCATCACAGCTAACGCATTTTGATATCGTTTGACTGCTCTTTCTTCGGCTGGAATATCACGAAGACATGCTCCATAAACAGGGTAATTTTGCTTGTTCAAAGTTGCCTCCAGAGTATACAACTTTCCGTCCGGAAAAATAATGTTATGACCTGCGTGCGTCTTCAGCAGCAACCGAAATCAAGCAACCCTGTCGACAATATTTACGAGTTTTTCCGTGAATTTTCCGTTCTGATAACATTTAGCATGGAAGTGTGTCTCATGTTCATTTCACATGCCATGTTTCTTACCAAACGGGCCGGATTTCGTCGGAAACGTTTCTCTATTGCTTTGATGACCGCTGGACTGCCGTAATCTCGCAGACTGACGTGTGCGACAGCGAGTGAAATTTTCAGTACGAAGCTTTTTCCAAAAACGTTTGTATAATAAGTGTTAGGACGAATCTCAACTATCTGATCTGTACATAATGCTTTAATATAATCACAAAACATTGCTGAGCGTAAGATTTGTGGAAAAGGGTTTATTAACTGAAGTTATGTTACCAACGTCATTTTTTGTAGACAGCGATTTTTCTTCACTGTTTCTACAACCGATTGACGTACATCCATCGTAGTATGCCACAAGTCGCTCGAAAAAAAATTTTTTTTTTTCATAATTAGTCAAATAGCCGTGGTTCGAGAATACGTTCATGGAAATGCATTTAGTTTGGAATATAATAATCTTCTGTACAAAAATAAGCGTTGCACCGAATGATAGGGCTGGGAAAAAGTTTTTTGTTGGAAAGTACCGAAATTTCAGTTTACCGAATTATGGTTTGAACTCGATCTGGTCTAGGGTAATTCACTTTAAGTCAAGAATAATTTGATTATTTTTCTCATCTTATCATCACTTTTCGTTCAATATTCGGCCGTCTGTCCAGCCGAATATTCGGCCGAAAATTTAGCAAAACAGACGACCGAATATTCAACAGAACATGATGATTGAATGAGAAAAATTAAAAACCAAATTACTCTTGAATTGAAGTGACTTACCCTAAACTAGCTCGAGCCCAAATCATTATTTGATAATCCGAAAATTCGGTAATTTTCAAAAACTTTTTCCCAGCCCTACTATTCGGTGCAACTCTAACAAAAATCACAAGTTCGCTTTAGTTGTCCACGAACATGGACCAAGCTTCGTAGCCTAAACAGGTTTGTACATCCTGATCAGAAAGAAGAAACAAAAATGTAACGAAAGCTGTCAGTTTGTTATGGGAAAAACCTTACAGGCTGTGTTTCCAATTTGATCCCGTTAGGTGTTAAAATAACAGAAATTATAACAAAAATGATTCTACTAGTATCAAACACATATCAAACTTTGTTACTAACGTATCAGTTTTCTAGCAAAATAAGATAGTATACAGAACAGTATAATAACAACCATTGTTAGAAATAACAGGTTTTGATAAAGAAATTTGTGAAAAATTTGTTAGATTGGTTTCAGAACAACTTTATTGCAGGTTTTGATATAATAACTCATTCAGATTCTATTTTGTTACCAAAATCATATGAGAAAATACTAAATTATATCAAAACTAGGTGGCCCGTAGTGGCTAGCCACTTTCAAATGCATTGTGGACTAATAAAAGCTCGTATTTAATCTAACCTGATAAATTATTTTTTTTAAATATCGAGTTGAAGTTCAAGATGTAACTATGACAATATCGACAATTCGATGTAGATGGCCAGTGCTGGTTTAAAGCTTAATTAATTATCTAAACTGCGATAAATCCTTCGTTCAGTAGATCATGAAAACGCGTGGATTGATTGCTTACCTGCAAACGAATCTGCATCTCGCTCCTTATACGGATCCACTGCACAGCTATTTTCTCCAACATCTATAAACTTTTTCTCCATTATTTGCTATTATTTGAAAAATTGTTTTCTTACAATTTAATCTCTTTTTAATTTCATAACATGAATAATAGTTTTTTTTTTTTTTTTTTTTTTTTAAGGGGGGATTTGTTAGTAGCTTAAGTATTTATGATAAATATTAGTAAATAATGAGTATGTGTGTCCAATCACAAATGGTGACTTCTCAACACTGTTAGAAATTTGTAATTTTAATTGTTAGGATTTGTTTGCTTTCGCAATTAGGACTTATCATTCGTAGGGATTTAAACCTACTTGTCAGAAAAGGGGAAGTAAACTTACAACTAACTTAATTGCTAACTTATTGGCTATAAAGAGAGCTTATCGTAGCAATTGAGGATTGCAACGATTTTTGTCGAAAATTGTTAATAATTTTATTTGACATAGCTTCTAATGGTTCAACACCAGTAAGTCTATGTAATTCGAGTGTACCAAACCAAGGAGGACGCTTCAAAATCATTTTCAGAATTTTATTCTGAATCCTTTGAAGCGTTTTCTTCCTTGTTGAACAGCAACTTGACCAGATCGGTACAGCATAAAGCATTGCTGGTCTAAAAATTTGTTTGTAAATCAAAAGTTTGTTCTTTAAACAAAGTTTAGAATTCCTGTTAATGAGAGGATATAAACATCTCGTATATTTGATGCACTTGGCTTGTATACTCTCAATGTGCTCTTTGAAAATAAGTTTTTTATCATAAATTAGTCCCAAGTACTTAACCTTGTCGGACCAACTTAAAATAACCCCATTCATCTTGACAACGTGATTATTGTTTGGCTTGAGGAAAGAAGCCCTAGGCTTATGCGGAAAAATTATCATTTGAGTTTTAGAAGCATTGGGAGAGATTTTCCACTTTTGCAAGTAGGAAGAAAAAATATCTAAACTTTTCTGCAATCGACTGCATATGACACGAAGACTTTTTCCTTTTACGGAAATGCTTGTGTCATCGCAGAACAATGACTTTGTGCATCCTGGAGGCAAATCAGGAAGATCTGAAGTGAATATGTTGTACAGGACTGGACCCAAGACTGAACCTTGAGGTACACCTGCTCTGACAGGAAATCTATCAGATTTTGAATTCTGATAGACAACCTGCAGAGTTCGATCAGTAAGATAATTTTTTAAAATTTTGATTAGGAAAATTGGAAAATTAAAAGTTTGCAATTTCGCAATCAAACCTTTATGCCAAACACTGTCGAATGCTTTTTCTATGTCTAAAAGAGCAGCTCCAGTGGAATAACCTTCAGATTTGTTAGCTCGTATCATATTAGTAACTCTGAGCAATTGATGAGTTGTGGAATGCCCATGGCGAAATCCAAACTGTTCATTTGCAAAAATTGAATTTTCGTTGATGTGTGACATCATTCTGTTAAGAATAATTCTCTCAAACAGTTTACTTATTGAAGAAAGCAAACTGATTGGTCGATAACTTGAAACTTCAGCTGGGTTTTTATCCGGTTTTAAAATGGGAGTAATTTTTGCATTTTTCCATAATTTGGGAAAATATGCAATTTTGAAGCAGCAATTGAAAATTTTTACTAAAAATTCCATTGTGCTCTCAGGGAGATGTTTGATTAGTATATTAAAGATTCCATCGTCACCAGGCGCTTTCATATTTTTGAAATTTTTAATAATTGATTTAATCTCATTCAAGTTAGTTTCAATTATTTCTGCAGGTAAAAAATTCTGGGAAGAAATTAAATCAAATTGACGTGTGACTTCATTTTCAATTGGACTCACAAAATTCAAATTTGAGTTATGAACACTCTCAAACTGCTGAGCAAGTCTTTGAGCCTTTTGTTCATTGGATACAAGAAAACGTTCACCATCTTTTAAAACTGGAATAGGCTTTGAAGGTTTCTTAAGAATCTTCGACAGCTTCCAAAATGGTTTTGAATATGGTTTCAATTTTTCAACTTTAGTCTCAAAATTTTGATTTCTCAGAAGAGTAAATCTATGTTTAATCTCTTTCTGTAAATCTTTATAAATAGTTTTAAAAACAGGGTCACGAGAACGTTGATATTGACGTCTGCGGACATTTTTCAAACGAATTAGAAGTTGAAGATTTTCGTCAATTATTGGTGAATCAAATTTCACTTGAGCCTTTGGAACAGAATAATTCCTGGCATCAACAATTGCACATTTTAATGCGTCCAAAGCGGAATCAATATTCACTTCGTTTTGCAAATCAAGCTCATTATTGAAATTTCTCTCAATATGAGTTTTGTATCTTTCCCAATTAGCCTTGTTATAATTAAAAACAGAGCTCATAGGGTTTAAAACTGATTCATGTGATAAAGAAAAAGTTATTGGAAGATGATCAGAATCAAAGTCAGCATGTGTGATCAAATCACTACATACATGACTTTGATCTGTAAGCACCAAATCAATTGTTGAAGGGTTTCTTACAGAAGAAAAGCATGTAGGACTATTCGGAGACAAAATAGAATAGTATCCTGAAGAACAATCGTTGAATAAAATTTTGCCATTGGAATTACTTTGAGAATTATTCCATGAACGATGTTTAGCGTTAAAATCGCCGATTATGAAAAATTTCGAACGATTTCTGGTGAGTTTTTGTAAATCACCTTTAAAATAATTTTTGAGCTCGCGTGTGCATTGAAATGGTAAATATGCTGCGGCAATAAATAAAATCCCAAGTTCAGTTTGAACTTCAATTCCCAAAGTTTCAATAACTTTCGTCTCAAGATGGGGAAGAGCATGTTTGATTCGGCGATGAATAACAATTGCAACTCCACCGCCGGAACCCTGAATCCTATCATATCTATGAACCACGTAATTGGGATCATATTTTAATTTTATGTTAGGTTTCAAAAATGTTTCAGTAATAATTGCAATATGCACATTATTTACTGTTAAAAAGTTAAAAAGCTCATTCTCATTGGCCTTCAATGAGCGAGCATTCCAATTTAATATTTTAATTGTTTTATTTAAAATCATTGCTAAATTTTAAATTAGAAACAATTTTAATAGTAAAATTTGTGCCTATTTGAATGGCTTCAAACATTGATTTTGCCTGCAACATGGCGTTCATAAGATCGAACATTGCCTGTTGCAAAAAAGAAAGTTTACCTGCCGTAATAGGCCCCAGGCAGTTGACATTAGAAAAAATATTTTCGGCAGCAATATTAGCTGAAGTAATAGGTGTACAATTATTTTCTAGCGTGTTTTGCTTACCCATATTAACGGTCATTTTCGAACTACCAACACTAGGCGGTATAATGTTCGAACTACCTGTAACCTGTGCATAAGTTAAACGGGTATGCAAAGGAGTAGGTAAACTATGCGTCACTGGTACGCTTGGAGAATTTTGTTTTGAAGTTGGTTTTAATTGAGAAATTGAATTTTGTTTACCTTGCCTTGCCTTAACAATTGCTAAACGGACTGGGCATTGATAAAAATTTGACATATGGTTGCCGTTACAATTCGCACAGCGAAAATTTTTACTCTCTTTCACAGGACATGTGTCCTTTTTGTGAGAAGAGTCTCCACAATTAAGACATTTTTGGTCCATGTTACAGAATTTGGAACCATGGCCATAACGTTGGCAAGTACGGCATTGGGTGATATGCTTTTCACCTCCGCCATACTTCCTATAAATTTCCCACTTTACACGCACATTATACAAAGCATGTGCTTTTTCAAAAAATTTTAAGTTGTTAACCTCATTGCGGTTAAAATGAATTAAATAATTAACAAGGGAAATTCCAGTTCTCTGACTGTTTTCGCCTCGTGATTTTTGTTTCATTAGAATTACTTGGGTAGGGGCTATGCCAAGTAATTCTGTTAAAGTAAGTTTGATCTCATCAACGGTTTGATCGTTGGTGAGACCTTTCAAGACAACCTTGAACGGCTTGGCGTTCTTGGTGTCATATGTAAAAAATTTGTACATCTTGTCAGTTAAATACTGAACAAGACGATCACGACCCTTTACTGAGTCGGCTAATAAGCGGCATTCACCTCTACGGCCAATTTGATAGGTAACTTTAACGTCAGAAACAAACGTTGAAAGTTCCTTTTTGAATATATTAAATTCAGAAGAAATAGTTACCACAATAGGTGGAACTTTCTCCTTTTTTAAAGATTTTATATTTTGTATAGTTCCGTTATTAATAACTTCCATTCCACCAGCTTCTTGCTCAGGCAAAATATCAAAAGGATTGTCACTACAGAAACTCGATGTGTCAGAAAGAGATGCCTCTCTTTTCCTCCCCGCAGCGATGCGAGGTTTCTTTTTCCGTGCAGCCATTTCAGGTGATACGAAAAAAGTTAAAACAAATGTTAAATTCAAAAGTAGGTAGTCTTGAGAAAGACTGATGGGAAATAACTTTCAGGTAATCTTTAAAAGACACACTGACAAAACACAAACTTTGAAGCTATAGGCAGTCAAAGACCAGTCCACAAGCAACCGAAAAAACGTCTGATCTGTAGGACAGTTCAAGACGCACTGATGAATAATAGTTGATTTTCTCAATTGTTTGATGTTACATATGTTTTATTTAAACTAAACTTACAAAATAAACAAAAATGAACGTGATTGAAAAATAAACAATTTACAAAAACCATTGCTCATGAAAAAATACTGGATGGCTCAAAAAAATATTCACACTTGCAAAAGGTCGTCTTTACAATTTGTTATTAACAATAGCAAAGCTTGGAATAACTAAATACTATCCTCTTTTAATCATTGATGGGTAGTTCAAATCACTCTCTAATACTCCGATATAACTTCACACATTCCATCCAGTTGTTGCGTTCCATCACAGAACCCTTTTCTAGTGTTGCGTAACAACACAACAATCCTCATTTCATCACCACCACCTTTGTCGGAGAGGAATCAGTTTTTACCTCTAACTTCAAACTCTTATTACTCATCAACTATATACACAATTGACACAAACTGTATTGCATATTAAAGATCAATCTGTTCTCTAACCTTATTGAATAATTTCATCATGAAAATTTTCAAGTATGGTTGTTGAACTTGATTCAAAGTTTGAATGTCACCCGTCGGGAATGGGTTTATCTTATACTGTGAATTTTTTTGAAACAGCTAAAATTTTCACGTATCAGCAAAATAATTATCGCTTTCCCCGTACATCTTGAACGTCGTAGTATTCTTAAAGAATTACTTTGGGGTACAATATGTGCAGCATGTCTTGTGTAGGTTAAATGACTTTTCTATTTTTAAAAAATATCGAAAAATATCGGTATTTTGCTCTATCTTTCGGTACAACTTCTTGCGAACATTTTTGTAAATTTTGTTAGAGCTTTGAGTAATAGGGAGAAAGTTGGATAGATTTCAAGTGCGGGTTGTTACGCGCCATAAGCTAAACTTAAAACTCGATATGGTGTTTTGCATAAAATGGCTTTGCCGAGTTACAGCCGGTTTTCTTCAATTTTTTATAAATGTTCGTTATTAACGTCTTCGGTCGTAATTGATTTTTTTAATAAATAAACAACTTTTTGCTATCGAATAACAGTACTATTGAAAAACTACAATTTCAATGCATATAAAAATTGCTACACACTTGAAAAAAATCCAAACTGCTTATTCTTCCGAGTAAAAAGGTTTATAATCCCCATCATGTTCTCATAGTCTATCCTCAAAGAATTACAACAGGTACTGCCTTATTCCATCACTTAACAACCTAATTTTGATGGCAATGCCATAGAACTTATTACATATTACATAGAACATGTAACTATAAAGTAACGTTCATAATCAACTGACAGTGGTTTGGCTATCTTTAGATTTCATTTACATGCTTGATATCTTTTACATCCTAAAATTGCCTTCCGCCCTTTGTTATGTTTTTGGCGGTTTTTGCCGATGCACCTGCATCAGAACCTATAGCCATGTGCTATTTTAACACGTGTGCCGAATATTAGTTAAGACGCAGTTAGCTTTGATTTCCTTACGACTGGCTTTATATCAGGCGAGAGGAGGTGAGTGGAGGACTGAAAGCAAAGGTAACTTGTAGTCATAACAGGAGTGTTTGCGTTGCTACCCACAAAAAAATAACAAACTTTAGTGTGCCTCAGCATCAGAGTATGCTTGGGAAAAAGGCAATTTGAGTAACTTTCGTTTGTCGTGCGCGTGACTGAAAGACAAGCAAACTAGATATATTCCGATATGTTAGGGTTTTTGATCCTGGTTCGAACCATGCCAAAATTGATTCTGGTTCGAACTATGACGAAAAATCCCGAATAATCATATTATATTCAGTTATTGATTTTGGCTTTGGTTGTTCATATACGACCTGGTTCGTCGTCATTATTATATAGTATCCAAACCAATTATATTCGAGCAAGAACAGTTTTGAAACATTTAGACATGAATATTATTCTAATCTCCTTATTTGTTCTCTATTTGAATCCAATTGCAATTTTATTGAGAGTGGAACTGAAAAATTGACTGTATTTATTCCGAATAAACAGTAATACAACGAGGGGCACTCGAATACGTGTATCACTTCTAGTTAGGTTGCCACCCTGTAGATGCGTTGCATATGTTGGTAAGCAAAATCTAGATGACTCTCTAAACTAAAGAAATTGCATTATCCACATTTCTGGACATTGAAGGAGCATTTAACAACGTCTCTCATCATTCAATGCGAAAAACTATGAGTTAACATGGCATTGATAATATTACATTAAATTAGATTCATGTCAGGCTTGAAAATCGGGAAATCACATTTAAACTCGGGGGCACATACCAAAAGAGAAAAACAACTAAAGGATGTCTCCAAGGGGGGAATTTTCCTCCAATACGCTGGTCATTAGTTGTTGATGTTCTGAAAAGCCTGACTGAAGGGGGCTTTGCAGTGATCGGTTTCAGAGACCGCTATACTGAAATTTCGGCTCAATGGCATTGATTTAAAAATATCCACCGAAGTCAAGATTTTAGGTTTATTGACAATGCAATAAAAAAAGGCAACCAGTGCTCTGTGGGTGTGTAGCAGAACCATTGGTAAAAACTGAGGCTTAAAAGCCAGGAAAATACACTAGTTATTTAACAAATTATATCAAAACTTACCTATACCTCGCAAGTTTGGTGATCAAAAACAAATGGTACGGCCGCTCAGCAAAGCTAAGTTTGTATATCATGTGTGTGTTTGTGTGGGTTATTGAAAGTATTCCGACGAAAGCTTTGGAAGCAATTCAACATTTCCTTTCCTCTTCGTCAAACGGTGCAACTGGAGGCGGTAAAGAGTACCCTAAGGCTGACTCGTGACAAAAACTTCCCTAAAGGAAATCTTACAGGACATATTAAAATACTGAAAGATTTTCAAATAAACGAACTTATAGTGAAAAACAAAGACTGGCTATAAAATAAGCCAAATTTCGACAATCGTTTTCAAATCATTGAGACCGAACGGGAAAATTGGCAAAATGGAGGACCAGTAGTTCAAAGGGCCTCAGTAATCTTCTACAACCAATAATCTGCCGGCAACCTCAATTTTTGTTCGAATCAAAATCTTGCATATGAAATTTTGGTTAGTGAAACAACATGTCTGCTGAATACTCATTAAAATGACTGAAGAACAAATTTGATTCCTCTTGTAAGTCAAGATAAAATGAAGGGAAAAAAATTGAAGGACTGATTTTATAGATACAACTGATTTTTCTACAAAATCCATGTAATAGAAGCATAAAATTTTAAATCCTCGTTTAAGAAACGGCGTTCATTTCAAAATTTGAGCAAAAACACATGAAAAACGATTTAAGTGTAACATAAAAACTGCAAGACTTTTGAGAAGTTTTCAAATAAACCGGTAACTGTATATGTACAGAATAACTGAACCGGCTTAAAAACATTTAAAAAAATTAATCGAAATAAAAAAATCTTCAGAAATCAACAGAAACTCTTATCAAAAAGGCTATCTCAGATAATTAGCGAACATAGATGCATTTGAAAGGTTTACACTATTTATTTAATAGTCATTCGGATAGTTTTGTTAAGCGAACGGTCTGTGAACAATCGATTTTGAAACAAGATCTATTTGATTGCCATCTTGTACATGTTATCGGACAAAAGATCAAAAATTGTTTACGGGTGCAGATTTTTTTTTTCTTCCCCTATTACGGGTGCACATATTTTATTCACAGGAAAAATATGTTTGTAGTGGTCCTTGGCGTTTTGCGAACAAATATATTCCATACAAAAATCCATTATTCAACAAAAAAGTGATACAAAATTCACTTTCATGTGTTGAAATTGGTTATTATTCCACATTAAAACTGCGAAATGTGTTTAACTCCGCGTAAAACAGATTTTGTTTCATATTTTAACACCACTCTAAAAACCAGTGCGGATCTTAACTGCGATGCAGCGCCTTTCATTTTCAACGAATTTATTTTCAGCATAATAAATGCACATTGTTCAATCTGCAAGCTGCATCAAAGAGCGGGCTTTTATTTCAGTCGGAGTTAACATTGAAATTTCACACTTTGTGCTTCAATTCACGTACGTTTTTTCATGATTCAAATGTACACTTTTGATCTGTTTTTTTTTTTTTTATTGTGAATGGAGTAACGGAAATTCATTCGGTAGCAGTAGATAAAGTCAATCAAAACAGTTGAGAATCGTACCGATGTTTCGTTTCGGTAGAAAAGAAATTGAAACTCTGATTAACAGTGCCGTTAACGGATAAGACAGTAACACAGTAGACAAAATAGAAAACTTTTCCTCTTCCTCTGTTACCGTTTCCAATTGCAATTCAATTTGGCAATAAGGAACAAACTGGACAAAATCTGCATCAATAACAGTTTAACAGTTATGCACCACAGATGCTTTAGGTGGTACCTAGGTAAATTTGATAACACAACCATTACCACGAAACGGAAGCACGATGCTAACTAAAACTTAAGACTAATTGGAATATGCCATGAAATCGATTACGAAATCAAATGGTACGTTTTCGATTTCGTTGCAAGCGCTAACGGTGATTACATTTGCACCATCAACGCAGTGCTCGTAGTACCTGTGAATAGCATTTTCAAGCGCTCAATTATTAGTTTCGGAAAATTAATTTTTGCCTTTGTTTTTCTCACTCCGCACTTTATGGATTCATCCGAAACGAGCAGCTTTCCTACGTAGTGCCGCCGCACTACGGCTGTGCCCGTTTCGATCGGCAACTCATTAGTTGAGTGGAAATGGTGGAGGGAAACCGGTACGGTGGCCAAAGGCAATCCATCGGCAGTCAGCCACGGGCTGGTCGTCCGTTGTCAGGTCATCACTCCTGGCGATGCATCAGCGGCTCCCTTTCACTGCTACATATGCATCACCGCTGTAAACTGTAAACACAACCTCAAGCCGCAGTTAGCCAGCCTCATCAAGCGAACCGCATGGAAAGATGACCATTTTCACGCATTAATTTTCCGCTTCCGTTCGCACCCAGCCCGCGGGCGAGTGAGTCGGCGAGAGAGATAGAGAGAGAGAGAGGCTGGCTAGTTTAATTCCACCTCTCGGCATGATGGCTGTGTGGCGACGACGGCGAATTGCCCTACTATTATCAGTGATATCCGAGCGCAACAATGTTGAACAAGGGGAGAAAATGAATCCGATTTTGGTCCACGCTAATCGAAAGAAGTTCCACGCGCAGGCACCAACTAGAAATTATTGTTCGAAACCATGTCCGGCCGCCACCCTTCGGATTTTCTGATGCGCAACGCGCATATGGTTTTAAAAAATCAACTTTTCCCCCAGCGAACGGCTGGTGTCAAGATAATCATATATATTTGCGTCAAAGATATTACTTCGAAAGTGCCTGTGTCAATTTGCCCGAAAAGGCACCTGACACCGGTTCCGTTCCGTTTCCACTTTTGGAAATGATTCGCGGCATTTGAGGATTTAATTTATTCGTTCGATCACTCGAGAGTCGTTCGTTCGTTCGTGGCGTTTCTAATTGATGGAGTTCCCATTCAGCCCAGTGCAGCTGGCTGCGGGCAAGGCTGGCGAGGGCAGTTACGGAGGGACGCAATTTTAATCGAACATCGACAACTGTTATGGATGCGATGGCCGAAATATTATTCTGACAAAATTGGGACGGTTGGACAAATTCGCACTTTTCATGCTGCCCCGCAGTGATGGTTTATGAGGATTGGAATTCGGAGAAGTTTAGTTTGGATTGTTTAACGGATAGTGGAATATTTCATGGTTGTGTGGGAAAATGAAAGTTGCGAGTTTTGGCCTAGCGAGTTGCGAGTTTTGCTATTAGCGTAATTTAGTATACTTTTATTGGGTAGTCCCCAGAGTGTTTACAAAACATTAACAAAAATTTCAATCGAACTTTATCAACAGAAGGAAACAATAGCTTCAAGAAAAACCTTCACATGATGAATCCGTCACAACAGATGCCAAAAGATGGGAATACATGTCACATGTCCTACCAGCGAATATTGAGATGAAACTTATATCCTCTTTCGAACTATCTATATGCGAGATCAATTATGAGATTTCCTTTTCGATGGTAGCAGATGATAGATATAATAAAGGATAAACATGATCGCCATTAAAAAAGGAACGAATCGGACGGCTTAAAACCGCCTACTCGCCGTTCCAAGTGGCGGCCTCTTGCAAACAAATGGTTGCTTCACTCCTTTGCACGGGTTATCAAATCATTAAGCTCTTCGGTCTCACAAATATAATATTTAAAACATAAAAAATTCTTGAAACAAATAAGCAGCGCTCAAAAATTGGTTCGAGTCAAAAAATTTTGTGGACCATGATTTTTCGACAAAAAATACAATCAGAAAAAATGAAATTCTAGATGATTCAGATCACCATGTCATATTGACATTTCTTCATACATAGTATAGTCTGACATGCAGTATAAACTCAAAAAAGAAAACAATAATAATAATAGATTCGTTTAGCCTAAAAACTGTTCTGCGTAAGTCTAAGAACTCGTCAAACATACATAATTGCAAAATAAACTCAAAAAAAATTTCGCCATGTTCTCAACAGTTTGCTGCTAATTTTTTCAAATTCTCAATCCATTACAGTGCGTTTTAGATTTTATCACTGATCATTCATACTATTGATGATAATTGATGTTTAATTGTAATACCTTGATCATGTCGATTCTATTACGCTTTTTTAAAATGTTGTAGATTCAGTATCATAGAATATTAAATCAAAAAATTCTACCAAAATGCAATACTTTTTGACACATTGTTATTAACTTACCGTATTCAAATTAGTAGACCGCATTTAAATTGTATAACAAAAACTTAAAAAAAAAATAACAACAACAAAATTCCAAGTTCAATAAAGGCAGACAGTGTGTACTGCTGGGAAAGCGAAAAATTGAAAAAAAAAAATTGGAGTAAAATAAATAAACATAACAGTCAACAGTTTTGACTGTTATACATACGAAACTTTAAACATTCAGCTGAAAGTTCAGCTTTTTTGTTCTTGAGTACTGCATACTGGTTATCACTAGGAGAGCTCGTATCCTCAAGGTTACAAGATCCGCTTCAACAAGCGAATGGTCACAAGTTCGAATCATATCGGTCGGTGTTAGAGGGACTTTTGCGCATCTGGATCCTCCCATTCTCTCACTTAAACCCTTCCTTCACGCCAAATTAAAAAAAATATCAGACCTGACACACAGTTGAATGAATACAAAATTTTAAATATCCGATACTTGGTAGGAATGACTAACAAAATTCGGCAAAGAAGAGTAGTAGCATTGAGCGTAGAAAGGGAAGGGTGAAAGTGGTAAAATCCGTCACTTACCCCTGTGACAAAAGTACCTTCTTTTTCGTAACAGTCGTTAGAGATGCAAATGTTTTTTTTTTTAATATAAATGCAATCTTTAATTTATAAAATAACAAAAGGGTTGTATGTTACATTACCTCCAGTGTTGTATTCGAGAGCGATCAATCACAATAACTTTTATCCAACACTAATGAAAGAACTCTCGTGGAATAATGTTTCTGGAAAATGGCCGAAGATGGCCAAATACCAGCTTATATGAATATTGCCGGAACCGAGATGACATTAATGAGCCGTAAATCGATCCCAGCTGCCATTTTTCCAGGGCCAGCACATTATTTACAGAGATTTACACTGAAAAAAAAATGAATAAAAGTTATTAAAATTTAAAGAATAGCCTATCGTTACCTTATCGTATATCATTCAAAGAATTCACGGTCACTCCCAAATGCAACAATGCAAGAGTTGCAACGAACTACTACTGCTGCTAGCCTCTGCTGCTTAGTAAGGACCGTCCTAGTGGCCTTCAACTAGTAAACTGAATGGTTTGAGCAGAAACAGGCTCAGAGTGCATTCCCAGGCTCTAATATAGCGAAGAGTGTATTCACGGTTTACTAAGTATATAATTCTGTCGACCGTGCTAGGGAAAGTTAGCATCAAGCGACCAATCAAAGGTCAAAATCTGCGTTTTAACAAGGCTTGTCAATTTTTAATAATACAACAGTATTAATTATATAATTGCAGCTATCTACTTCTGGACGGATGCATAGATGATTTTCCAATCGATTGCCGCTAGTATGAAGGAAATCCATTGAAATCTAGTCGAATAATTAGCATTTGAAATTGGACATATTTTTTCCATTTAAGATTTTCGTTTTACACCCCTATATAACCGTACTTCCTGAGAGACGTAGTTCGATCTCAAAAATAGTTACCTTTAAAACATTTGAGATATTGCCGATCACTAGGCTGCAACTTTATCCGATCGCCTTTTGATAGCCACGAATGAGGTAGGACTTTCAATAGTATGAGGCCGAGCATTGTCATGCAGTAAAATCACTTTTTCGTTCCTCTGCTCTTATTGAAACCGCTTTCCGCGAGGTGGCCGGCCTTATAAAATCAATTGATATCGATAGCTTCTCCAGTGATGGCTTCGTTCGGTTTCGATAGCTCATAATAAATAATCATAAAGAACCTAAGATTCTTGTCTTTGAATTGTTTAAAAAGCGTGAAATCGCTTGGCAATGACTTGGCGGGTAACTCCTACTTAATACCGAAGCAAGATGTTTCTGCGGTTGGCATGAACCATCATCGAGTAATTCATCCAATTCAACGTTTTCGAAAATTTTTGGCTTCCTTGGCACAGACAGTCGTGAACATCGTAATTACCGTCTTCAAAGCGATAGAACCAATCAGGTAGCATTTCCGTAAACTTTTTGTTAACTCTCGATGTGCTTTAGTGGCCTTTTTTTTGAATGAAATGAGAAAAGGAACACTTCCCAAAAACGACAGATTTACCGAGATTTACGAAAAAATATGACAGCTGTCATTTTTTTTTAACCGAGCACTCAGTGGTGCCGTTCTCGGCAATAAATTACCGAGACACGCCAAAAAAACTTTAGTGTGTATGTCGAAATTGAGCAGCACTTCCTGCTGGCGCGGCGCCGTCTATTGAAAAATAGCGAGAGTACTAGAATAAAAATATGTCCAAACAGAGTTAAATTTAAGGGGGGTCCCACGGGACCCGGGCCCCAGGACCCTACATTTTGTAGGCCCCAGAAATCAAGAAAAGATTAAACTTTTTCCTAGCAAAAACGAATTATGAAAGTTTTTGAACCCCAAAAGGAAAACTCGCTTACTTATCAGTTTCAGATTCTAGAGAATATTTCCTTTGAATGACATTTGTACAATTTGATATTTGACAGCAATAGCCAAAATGTATTCTAAGCACTGAAATTGCATTGCGTATTTATTTGAATCTAATCTTTTCCAACGCAGCTGGGTGAACTGTCTTTTTCGAAGGTAAATCCGATTGATAATAGGTTGCGTACTACTTTTAATAATTAAATTTAATTTTAACTTTAATAATTAATAATTAATTCAATACTTTAATAATTAATACGATATACTGAAGAAATTGAATGTTGATTTTGTATTTGATAAGTTTTTAACAAAAAACCTCCTGAAAAGATTTCTAAAAACTTGTGACAAATTTTTGTTATGTTTTCGAAGATGAATGAAGGTGCACATTATTTGGACCCCATACCATCATAAATCCGACTCTGTGTCAAAAACTAAACAGTTTGAAATCGTTCATAATTCTAATTTAATCTTTAAGAGTCGAATTTCTCATTTCAAATACTTAAAAGAACCCAGTTTGAATCGATTAGTAAACTTTTCGGCAGAACTATCAATATCATTACCTCGCACATCAATGAAACTTCAAAATTCATAAATAAGCAAAAATGCCATGGGAATTCCACTCATCAGTTGCTCAGAGCGACTAATATGATACGAACTAACGAATCTAAAGGTTATTCCTGTGCAAGACTGGAATTCACCTCTGTGCAGACAGAGCCACACAAATTTGCACACAACTTATCGATTATCAAACAGTGTGTGCTGCTTCCGATACTTTTTTTGTGTTCACCTCTCCCCATTCGCTCTTTTGCGTATTACTCGCACCGAAGAAATTCCACTGAGCATTTGCCAGAGTGAGGGACACCACTCATTGTGTCTCTCCTCGTGCGTTAATTGGCTGAATGGTTATCGGATGTTATTTGACAAACGCGTACATTAATCTGAAACATTTAAATGTACAGGAGATCGACATGAACTGTCCTACAGTACGGTCGCATTTTACCAACAGCTCGAGGCTAAGTCTTAGACTACCGAGAGTTATTGAAATTTTGTTTTTCGCTTTCAACAGGCAATCTTCTTGAAAGACTACCTGTTGAAACGCAAAGTAATAAATTTGTTTTTAACGTTAACGAGTGTTTAGTGAGTAAATTTGGTTTGAGATATTTCTAATTAAATTCTATAGTGAAGTGAAAGTGTAATGAAGTTTTCCAGTTATGCCTGGAAAAAATAAAAAAGCTCGCTTTGATGCGGCTTCAAGGAAACGTGAGGCATCTCCTCCAAGTGACACTGAAATTTCGACTAACAGGTATGATATTCTTTCTTTCGTTGGGGATCAAGAAATCCAAACTTCTCATACTGAGCATAAAGCCGTTATGAAGAAGGTTAAAGTTCCACCTATTGTGGTATTTGTAGCAAATTTTAAAGCATTTCGATCAGAGCTTTCATCGTTTCTGTCGGATGTGAAAGTTAATTTTCAAATTGGCCGCCAAGGCGAAATTCGTATTTTGGCCGAATCTCTTGATGGCCATAAACATCTTCTACAGTATTTGACTGAAAAGATGTATAAATTTTATTCTTTTGATGCCAAAAACGAGAGACCGTTTAAGGCTGTTTTGAAAGGTCTTTCAAATGACCAAACTATTGAGGAAATTAAAGAATGTTTGTCAGAATCACTTGGTTTTGCTCCCAACCAAGTAATTTTGATGAAACGAAAGGCAAATGCCGAAATTAATCAAACTGGAATACACCAGGAAAATTACTTAGTACATTTTGATCGTACCAAAGTAAATAATTCGAAATGTTTGGAAAAAGCACGTGTTTTATTTAACGTGCGAATAAAGTGGGAAAATTTCAAAAGACATGGAGAAATCCATAATCTTACTCAATGTCGGAATTGTCAAGCCTATGGTCATGGAACTCGAAACTGCCATATGGCAGCAAAATGCATGATTTGTGGTGACACTGGTCACACGAAAGATCTCTGCCCCGTGAAAGAGACCACTAATAGTTTCAGACAAAGACAACGTAGGAATTCTAAGCAACCTGTTGTCAATGTGGGTATACAAAAGACTTTCAATACTGTTCAGGCATCACCAGCACTTTCATTAGCAGGTGTGTCTGTAGGTAATAATTTAAATTCAGATAACAAATTTCAGACAAAAAATCCTGTTCAACACCAGGCTGTTCATATGCCAGTGTCCTTACAGGTAATATTTCAAATTCAAACAGTAACAAAACATTCGTGTTTGGTGCTGAAAAGTCAGCCAGTATTGATTTAGGTAGTCCAACTCCAGAAAAGATTGAATACCTACAACAATCCATGCTGCAGCTAATGTCCGTGTTGTTGAACTGTAACTCGATGTACGAGGCTGTTCAAGAAGGTATAAAATTTACAACTAATATTGTTATAAAATTGAAATTCAGCAATGATTTTAAATAATGCTGTAAATTTTCTAAATTGGAATGCTCGCTCTTAAAAAGCGAAAGAAGATGAATTTTTCAATTTTTTAACAGTCCACGATGTGCATATTGCAGTTGTGACTGAAACGCTTTTAAAGCAAAATATCAAACTAAAAAAGAACCCAAGTTATAAAGTTCATAGGTTTGATAGAATTGATGTTGCCGGTGGTGGAGTTGCAATAGTTATCCACCGTCGAAAAAAAAATCGTGTTTTACCCCATCTTGTAACCAAAGTTATCGAGAGTTTGGGAATTGAAATTGAAACAAGTATTGGCATTTTATTTATAGCCGCAGTGTATTTGCCTTTTCAATGCACTGGTGAGCGAAAAAATTATTTCAAGGGAGATTTGCAAAAACTCACAAGAAATAAATCTAAATTTTTAATCATCGGTGATTTTTATGCGAAACATCGATCTTGGAATAATGCTCAAAGCAATTCCAATGGAAAATATTGTTTAATGATTGCTCGGCTGGATTTTATTCAGTTTTATTTCCAAATGGTCCTACATGTTATTCTTCTATTAGGAATCCATCTACAATTCATTTGGTACTAACAAATCAAAGTCATTCATGCAGTGATTTATTAACTCATGCTGACTTTGATTCTGATCATCTTCCCATAACATTTTCTATTTCCCATGAAACTATTTTAAATCCCACTAGATCTGTGTTAAATTATCACAAGACTAATTGGGATAGATATCGTTCTACGATCGAAGAAAATTTGAATGATGATATTATTTTACAAAATAGTGCTGACATTGACAGAGCATTTGAAAATTTTAGCAGCTTAATACTCAATGCCCGGAATTTATCAGTTCCTAAGGCTCGAGTGAAATTTAATGCACCAATTATTGACAGTGAACTTCAACTTCTTATACGTTTGAAGAACATACGGAGACGTCAATACCAAAGATCTCGTGATCCTGCTTTGAAAATTATTTTTTAAGAATCACAAAAGGAAATTAAACATAGATTCACTCTCTTGCGAAATGAGAATTTCATGAGAGAAGTTGAACAACTAAAACCTTATTCAAAACCTTTCTGGAAACATTCGAAAGTTCTTAAGAAACCTTCGAAGCCCATTCCAGTCCTTAAAGATGGTGATTGCATTTTTCTAACGAATGAACAAAAATCTCAAAAACTTGCTCAGCAGTTTGAGAGCGTTCACTACTCCAATTTGAACGTAGTAAGTCCTATTGAAAATGAAGTAAACCAAAAGTATGATAAGATCACCACCCAAGAATTTCTTTCTGAAGAGGTATTGGAAAAAAACTTGACTGAGGTGCGAACTATTCTCAAATAATTCAAAAACATGAAAGCACCAGGAGATGATGG